>NC_046383.1:24784900-25044183 GCF_011125445.2 Fundulus heteroclitus | reverse complement strand
TGACCAGAGCCCCAGTATCCTCAGATGACCAGTGTGCCTGAGCCACTGCGGTGGCGTTTCTGAAACTGCACTGTAACTGAAAGCATTAGTGGAGTTAATGACCTGTCACACACAGCAGACCAAGGAAGCCCTTACTGTCCTCGAAGGAAAAAAAAAAAAAAACGGAAAGACTCTGTATGAAGAAGCTAAAGTTTGTCCAAAAAGCCCATTGTTTTCACCGGTTAAAGTCTAGGAAAGGAAAATGTTCATTCTGGCTGAAAAAGTAGTTACACGTCACAGTTGTAACTCCTTTGGGTGACTGCAAAAAAGGTGGTCTTCTTCTCCAATGTGAAGGAAAGAGGGAAAAGGGTTAAAAAAACCAAAAGCAATCCATCATTAAAACCACCTAATGAGGAAGACTTTTAAGCTTCCCTCTCCGATTTGGAAAGATGGTCCTGGGACTTTGCGGCACTCTCTAATATTCTGGCGGTTTTCCGCTCTCACCTTCAGTGTGGAGGAAATGAATACATGCTTGGCTGCTCTTGGTGCTTTAATCCATTTTATGCACCTTAGGCAGGAGATGAATATGCAGCTTTCTGTGAAGCACACATTTTAAGAGTCTCCACTGTTGTGTTGAAGCAGAACTGCTGACTCCATGTTGTTCTTATTGCGTTTATCATTGTCATGTCCAGTCGCTTGCACACATTAGTCATGGATTTCCATGTTTGGGAAAATAATATGTAATCTCTGTATGAGCGCTTGCTGCTCTGACACTATTCGCCTTTAGTCATCATATACAGACCTTATTGCCTACGCAGTAGGTTCACATTTTATTTACCCCATTACATCTCTACACTTCCACCTTTTTTAGATGTAAGTGCTCTAAATTTTTCTGTAAGGCACCTGCCTGAAAGTAAACCAGTGTTTATCTTATTTGTAATTATGGGTGGGCCACTGTGTGAAGGCTGTTCCATGACTAGTGATGAATCAGGCCAAAATGGTACACTTTTTTCATTGTTAACGACGTGTGATCAATAACATAGTTTCACATCAGCAACCACAGCATGATTACTGAGTATGGAGGGACAATCAATAGCAATGTGGAGTTTACCAACAAGATTGCAGGTACACTGGTGTGTGGTATGTATTTTGCACCTTCTGCAGGGCAATTTAAAGAGACCCCAAATTTTTCAAGAATCTTTGTCATTTTGTGTTACCATATGGAAATTTTGTTGAGACCCTGCTCATAATGCACATATGTTACGCATAACATGCACACACAACAAGATATGTTTTAATATCTTATTTTTTGATTGTACCAACTGCACTTTCTGAGAAGCTTGAAGTGTGCAAAACATCCTGAGCATTCAATAAGATTTATCCTCGAGTCAAAAGACATAGCAGTCCCTTTACAGACGATGGAGATTACTAAGCAGTTCCATAAATGTGTACAAGATTAACGTTCACTGAGAAGTTCCAAAATGTGCAAATAGTCAGTATCAAAAATTTAAATGTGGACCGGGGAACCACCAGAACAGGCAGAGGGAGCAGCTGGAACTCATGGGGAAACAGGCAGAACTGCAGCATGCAGACACAGGAAACTTTTGAAAGAAGAGTCCAGCTGGCTGAGCATATAGGAATTGGTAGAAGCAGGCATGATGGCTTAATTTCTATCTACATTTTATTCCTACTTGCTTTTATTCTGTTTTAATTTGCTATATTTTAATCATGTAAAGCACTTTGCATTGTCCCTGTTCTGAATTGTGCTATATAAATAAATTTGCCTTGCCTTGCCTTGCCTAGAGGTGAAGGCTGATTAAGAAAAGTCCAAAACAACTAAACAGGATTCTAAATCATGGCAGGTTTTAAGTTTATAAATTTTTGATTTGATACTCCTGTAGGTTTTCTGTACTTTGCATTTGAAAACGAAAAACACTCATCAGTGGAAAAAAAAAAAAAAAAAAAAAAATGAAAAGGAAAAACAAGCACACAAAACAACAAAAGCAAAAAAACAAATCATTGTTTCATATAAAAGTAGTTTTAACTGGAGTGGAACTCTATGAACCTACCATAAGAAACATAAATAAATGATAGCCTACTACACTAAAGTAAATGAGTAAATATAATAAATTAATACATTAATTATTATAGACTAAAATGTGTCATAACCATCTGAATATTTTAAACAACTTCAAAATTATTAACTTAGTTTTCCGTCTTTTATCTTTTCTCAAACTAGATCTAGATCACCAGTCAATATCTTTTTTGTCATTGTCCTTAAAGGATGCAAATGAGGTTAACGTATCTTCTGATATTTTTCAATATCAAATATTTGTTTTTCCTCATGTTTAACTTTTTTACCCCACCAGAAATGGTGCTACTGTGCAATCACAGAAGAACTACCAAAGCAGTGGAAAACAAGAGCAGCTACAAGTACCAGACTTTAGTGGAGCTTCAGTGTATGGTCTATGCAATAGCATCGACACCGGTATAAAAAAAAGATCTTGGGGGCTGCATCTTTAGAGTGTCAGCCACAATCTGACGCGCCCAGTGTGGGTTTCTTCATAGAAAATGATAGAGGCTTTATTTTTACAAGTATCTGACTTTACCGGTTTTGCATGCCCTCTAGAGTGCTTTGTCCATTTCACTGCCAGGTTTTGTTGAGTGTTTGGGATTGTTGTCCTGTTAGAAGTCTACATTTCATTAATTTCAACCATGCACTTGTCCATGTGAGGATTACCGGTTCGCACCTTTTATAGAGCAGTCTTAAGGTAAGATGAGATAAAGAATTAACCAAACCACAAACACTCATTAAAACTGACTCTTTTTAATAGATAAAGCCTTGTTTGTAACACCCAATGCCTGGTCCAACAAGGGAAGAGTTTAAAATTGTTGTTCGCTTTTCAAAACCTGAAGCGACAACCCACAAAATAACGATAAAAAAAGTCGGTTTGCCTTGTACAGTGTACACACACACTACACACAAACAGATTTCACTCAGGGACATTCAGGTGTGAGATATGAATTTCGCAAAAACTCTCTAGATTAAATGTGGGGTCAGAGTAAATAGACATGGACGATGATGAGGAATCAGGGCGAAAGTTTGTGGACTCATTTTAACAGAGAAAAATTCATTACAAAAATAAAAGGTGTTCGTTAAAGGATTTAAAACAGCGCAGACACAGGGTCTACATTTGCTACACAATAATATAGAGGTGAGTTGTGTTTTTTTTCCCTCAGGGTTTGCCTCACCTCGTTTCTGATTGGTTACATGTCACATTCAACAGGCTGCGTGCTCGTTTGTCCTCGCCACACAATGGGCCTAGACCAATGCAACGTGTTGAATATCCCCAATTTGAGGTCGGAGTAGTCCGGATGTCCTCGTGAGCAGAATAGATCATTCTCAACACACCACACGTGGCAGAAATATCTCTTAAGATTATTTTAAGAGCCACCTGGATGATTGGAACATGACAGAAGGGGGAATATTGGGGCAAAAATTATCCTGCCCTGTGAACCAGGCATAAGTTTCTGAAGA
This sequence comes from Fundulus heteroclitus, assembly GCF_011125445.2. Classification (NCBI taxonomy): domain Eukaryota; kingdom Metazoa; phylum Chordata; class Actinopteri; order Cyprinodontiformes; family Fundulidae; genus Fundulus; species Fundulus heteroclitus. The sequence goes on along the minus strand of NC_046383.1, from coordinate 25,040,666 downwards.
GGCCTAAATGTTAACCTGTAGATGATGACCTATAGAAGATGTGTGGCACGTTTTCAAAAGCTGTGTCTAACTAAAACCATTTAAGTTATCTCTGCTAAATCTGTGAGAAAAAGCAGTTAAAACTCCAGCCATGATTATTCTGAAACAGGTTGCTGAGGGACCTCAAATTTGCGCTCAAATATTCAATGTCTAATTTTAATGATGTGGATTAGAGAAAATTCACATTAAATTCAAACTTGTGCACCCAATTCATGTTTATGGAATTCAATGGAGGTGGTTTTTTTTTTAAAAAATCATCTAACCCTAAGGAACTGCACATGAAATTTGTTTGAATAAAATTTACTCAAACTGAAGAAATATTTTTTGAGAGGGACCAAATGTTATCTGTTTCTTAGTAAATTTGCTTCAGTTTGAGTAAATTCTGCTCAGACAAATTTATTGTGTGATAAAGGCATCTCTAAAAGGCCAAAATCTGTGTAAAATTACATCTTAAAGTGAGTGTATGTAGCCTTTTCACCAGAACTGCACTGGCTTTATATCAACAATACTTCATGTCGGCAATATTTTTTTTAGGTCCTTGCTTCTTATTATAGACAGTATGATATGTCTTGTCCTGGGAGCAAAAGCTGACAAACGGCGGCACAAGATGCTGATGTCTACCTCAGCATTTTATGGTAGATTTCACATCTTTGAGTCAGCCATGAACTTGCAGAGGTGGAGTAGCTTTAAGGTAGTTACTGGCTGCTCACTGCCTCGCTCCTTGAGGCTAAGACCCTGTCACTGCTAATTGTCGCAGCTCGTATCCTCCCCTCCTTTCTCTACCGCTGTGATAGCCGGTGCTCAGCCATGTGTGTGAAGTTTGAGAAACCAGTGTTGATTGCAAAGTGGTGGTGTTATGACAGGACCACTGAAAGATTTATGCATCAGTGTTTGTTTACACGTGTCTGTGTCTGTGTGTGTGTCAGTGTGTTTATAGTCCTGTGGAGACTATAAACTGTCAGAATACTGACCAAGGGGACCAAATTCAAGTCCCTGTTCACCGAGTGCCTTTTGAGTGCTTTGCTTTTGGAGTCTTTATAAATGTATGACAAAATGCATGCATTACTGCTAGATTGACTATTGTAATAAGAGTGGGAGCCTATATTGTAGACAAAGGCAGTTCTTGCATGAATGGCACCCTGGGCGAGTCCCTTATTATACACCATACACCATGCACCCCATCCCGGTGCACTGAACACAACCAATTGCATTTCCCAGACGAGGCCAATTCTAGGAAACAATTTAGCTTTTTTTTTTTTTTTTTTTTTTTTACATCTCAGAACCAATTGGAAAAAAAACATTTATTTATGTAGATTAAAGTTCTCATTAAGAAAATGGATAGAAATAAATTAATTGGAGCTCTAGAGCCATTGTTTCAAGGTTAAAATAAAATAAAACATATGTAGAAATCAAGCACCTTCTGCTTCTACAGTGATAAGTGTTTTTCAGTAATAAATGTTATCTCTTTTCCTTATCTCTGTGAGTGATAAAGAAAAGTAACTTAAGTGAAGGTTTGTGTATGGTTGCTAATTCATTTTTAGGACACATTTGTGGAAAAGTAGTATAAAAACTGAATTTCGAAGTCTGAATACAACATGTGCTTCCCTCATTATGGCTTACCAAATGACAACAAGTGACACTCCAAACGCAATCAGCTTGCGTAGTCAGTCAAGAGACAGGTGAGCAGGTGCCGAGCCCCGATATGTTTCTTATCGTCAAGCTACCTGCTCCTGGCTCATCAGTGCAGAGCACACAAAGCACCTCCACGCACATCAAATCCCATATCCTTCAGTGTGAGAGGGAGGAAGAAAAAGCTAAAAGAGGGAAAAAAAATTAAGAGCATTGAGAGTCTAGTTTTAAGTCTTAAAAAAAGTAAAAATTGCATTTTGCATTTTTTATGGTTGGTTCAGAGCTTGAGATTTCCTTTGACCCTAAGCCCTTCATTCATTGTTCATTATGAAAAATATGGACCGGCTGCATTATCCTGACAACATCTCACCATCTCACAAAGAGCCATGACCAGGAGGATGACAACAACAATAGCCAGAAGCTTTGAGTTGACATTTACAATTTTAATGTGAGAGCTGTGTGTACATAATTAAGAAGTACCAGGGGACACCATCCGGGCTCATCGTCACTGTTCCCAGAAAGCTTATTTCATGCTCCAGAAATCTCTACACAACAAACACACACGCACAAGTAAGTCTGTCTGCATGCGAAATGTACAAAAAGATACAAAATGAGGATCAGAGAGTTTTTAAGGACAGCAACAAAACGACAACAAATTCTTCTCAATCATCACCCCCTTGTCTATTCTTGCTTATCCTTACAGGGTCGTGCAGGGATATGCTGGAATAGACATTGGACGAGAGCAGGGTTAGACCTGGGCAGGTCGCCAGCCCATCACAGGGAATCACAGAGACACACCAAACAAACAAGCATACACGCACACATTCATACACAGGGACAATTTTGAGTAACCAATTACCCTAACAACAACGTGTTTGGACTGTGGAAGACAGACAGGGTACCCAGTGAGAACACACATGCATGAAGAGAACCTGGCAACTCAATGCAGAAAGAGCCCAGGATGGGATTCAACAGCGCTGCCAACTGCACCCCCATGTAGTCCTAGATGCTCGAACAGCAGTCTGCAAACACCCTCCCATCTTAAAGGTAAGTTTATAGAAACACACTGCATTCAGATTTTAGATTTCATAATCCAGCATTTTGCTTCTAAGCGTATTAAATGTTTTGCTGAAAGAGCATGGCTTAAGATGGGCAGAACAATCTGGGAAGTTTAGCTTGAAAGACTAAAAAAGGGAAAAAAGCAGGGGAACACTAAAAAATGGTTATCAATTATAGTAATGAAGTTCAACTGACAACAATACAATTAGAAGCAAAGCCAGGGATACAATACATGATTTTTTTTTTTTGCCAGATTTTACCCCTGATTCCCAGTAGGGGCAAGTCTTCCTCAGTCTGCACCAGTTGCAATCAGTCAACAGGCTGATAATCTGTTAGTGTGAGAGGAGGCAAAGAATGGCGTCTGCAAGGGTGAGAGGGGAACCGACCGGATTCGACCTCAGTCGCAGTCAAACAAACATGTTTACATTTTTTTAACCAAATCTGGACAAGGTCGGGTAGTTTGAACTGCAAACTCGATGGGCACAGCCAGCAGAAGCTGGCACTTGGCAGCTGTGGGCTGATTTCTTCTTATAAGACTCAGTTTGTAACGTTACAACAATATGAACAGAAATGAAAAATAGCAATGGTCATATTATGAACTAATTACAATCACGTATCGACAAAAAAAAAAATACACAAATAACACTAACAATAGAGAGAAACAGGGATGTGTCAAACTAAAATACAGTAAATATAAAAGGCCTTATTGAAATTAACCAAACAAGTCGCACATTGAACATAAATTCCAATTTTTTTTTCTGAAATCAGATTTTTTTGCAAGGTTGGTCACATAACTTTTAAAATGTTGTCTACATCTAAGTGTGAACTGTGTGCGGCTCCAAACTGACCCGTTTGCACAACTGAACAATAATAATTATGTCAAGCCCAACATGCTTTGGTCCAGAAAACATGGAGGAAATGGGTCTTAAAAAAGAGAGTGAATCTCTGGTTGGTAGCATTTTACGAAGCGTTGGCTGCCAATTTAGCACAGAAGTCTGTTTGGATGTAGGCCAGAAATGGTGGAGTAGGGATGTCAACAACTTCACAGAGACAGAGTTCATTCAGAACTTTAGGATGTCGAGGACAGCTTTTAAGTCTATATGTCAGCGCCTCTTCTCTCAACTCCAAAGAAAGGACACTTGTTGCAATCTAATGTATATGTAATAGAATGCGATGAGAGAAAACCTCTTAGTCATTGCAAAGTCCTCCGTGTGCAGGATTGTACAGGAATTTTGCACAGCCATGCGCTACTTCCCTCATCTTATAAAATCTAACATCTTGCTAACTACTATCACTTCCGGACGCTGCTGCTGCAAAGTTGTGACACATGTCGATGGTAAAGTGACGTTTCATCAAATTAGCCTTGGTTGCTCTCACTTGAGTCACACATATAGAAGTGGCTCAAATCTGACTTAAAATCAGATATGGGCAAAAACTGAGCATTCACACTCAGTCTGACTCGGTCACTTGACCTCCAAAAAAACCCCAGAGTTGGGTCACATTTGGCTGCAACCTCATATTACGTGAAAAACTTTTATAAACTCTGAACTACAGGATAACACAGAATACAGCGTACACTATCCAAATCTATACGATTGTGAGGTAAACTAAAAGTTAATTAAAAAGCATCTGTTTTATTTAAGGGGAGAATGTAACAGAATTATAACCGGTCCAAATTTCAGCTATATTTTCTATTATAGCCACCTACTGGTTTGCTTGTTCAAACTGTTAGCCTGGTGAGAGTATCCACAAGAGTGTGAGGTGCTTAATTGATTTTAGTTTCACCAATCCTGTAGTCAAACAATTATGTTTTCAAAAAAAAAAAAAAAAAAAAAAAAACACACAGAAAAACTCTTTAATCAAATGATACACTTGTCTAGAATCCAAGATCTAATTCTTAAATCACTGGGTCCACATAACTGTAAGAAAACATGCAATCATGGGTGTGGGAACATATGCTTGTGGTATTTAATAGAAAGCACAATCAAGATATTGAAATTAGTACTTTATAATCTCTAAATCACATCACCATAAAGTGAAATTTGTAGAACTGACAAATTTTTTGAAACACACACAAATATTATATAAGGAAGCCTGTATAGAAAACCTTTCAAGCTGAAGATCGATATAAAGAAAAAAAGTCTTGCGTATGTCTGAAAAAGCACTTGTTTTCGAAATTTAGTTCCATATACAATTTGTTCTCTAGAATGCATTTACAAAAAAAAAGTAAAAAAGTTTGATTATTCTGAAGCCATTTTTTAAAGGCATATTATGTAACATTTTCCAGTTAATTAATGTGTTCCATACTGTTTTGGATGATTAAATGAGTCATTTCAGGTTGAACAAAGGTTTTCTCGGCCGCCCTGGTGGTCTGTAGGGGAAATACCGTACTTGCAATTGCAGGAGCAGTCGGCCCGCACCCACAGGCTCAGTAGTCTCGTGTGCATCGCGAGAGTCGGTCTTGCTTTACGGCAAGAACTGCTACACGCCCGCAGTGAAAGGTGTGCTTGTTGGTAGCGCAGTGACGATATTTGTGCAGTTATCATGGGGGAACCAATGAGAAAACAGCAAAAGCCCATGTTGGAGCAGGCAAGAAAGAGGAAAAGGGCTCTGGACAGAGAGAGGAGTCGTACACGGTGAACATTGGGCAAGCTTTTTCCGAATGGCAAGAGCCAGAGCCATAGAGAGAAAGAGTTGCGACACTCCCATTGGACTCCGTTGTACGCTTTTTGCTGCCAATAACAGCTGAAAAAGTAGTAGGGTGTATATTTATATATATATTTACCGTTAAATAACGCAATCGCTGCTGTCTGTGCCATAGAAGAACATGAAAGCCAGCGTATGTTTTGGAACTATAGCGGTTTACACGAACCACGTGACTGCCCTGGCGGTGACATCAAAGAGTGTCGCAACTATTTCCCTCTATGGCTGTGGCAAGAGCTAAAAGAAAAAGAAGGCTGCAAGGCTGACGTGGACCTCGCGTTTCTGCTGATGCGATTGTAAGTAACATTGGAATGGTTTCTCTCTCTCTGTGTGCATGTTCATACTTTCACTGTGTTAGTCATTGTTTGTACTGCCGTTTTTTCGACTTTTTGTTGCGTTCGCCTGTCTGCTAAGCTCAAAACAACCGCGCCTGGCTTGACAGAGAAACCAGGAGAACAGCTGAGCATCTTTACGACAGTGCACTTTTACTTTCGCCCTCTGGGGGGAGCCTCGCTGGAAAATCAACCCCGGTTGCATAGTATACCTTTAACCCAAAACATAAAAAAATCATACATATGTTATAAAGAAGCAGAATTGCCTCTCTGTGAATAGATAACCAAACCATTTACCCACACCTGCTTTGCAAACTTTATCTTTCACCACTGCTGCTGTTTAGAAATCTTCTGTAAGTTTCCCCCCCCCCCCCCCAACAGCTGAGAGCTGTCTGCAATCCAGTTCGACATTCTCTCCAAATAAAATAATTGCCTCCCACTTCTTTTAAAATACCTTTCGATGTGGAAGGCCATAATTTTCATGTTCCTTTGGTCAGCGGTCGCCATAGCAACCCGTGGAAGATGGAGCAAAGCGCCGTCTGTGCAGCTGTGAGCTTCAGGGAAGGAAGAACGGGCAGAGGTTATGAGTAAAACCAGACTCCGCATCAACACCTCAGGCTAGATCATCATCCTTTTCTCTCGCCAGCTCGTCTCTGCGAACGGCTCTGAGCATACCTGGAGACAAATGTATGCTGTCAAACGCAGAGCCGTTTATTGGCAGGAAGTTTCCGTTTATTTTGGTGATTTGCATCGATTCCCAAACTTTGCACCTTATTCGCTTTATTTAAGTTCATTAATATTGGCAAGCTGTCACTCAGATGTAAAGGTTATTATTGCTCCTCTCATCTTACAGATGAGCGTCTCTTTACACGCTGGGTCGTGGACAGAAAGTGTAAATGGCTGCTTAAAGTGTGCTCAAAAGCTGCTGTAGTTCGAATCCGTGGCTTCTTTCTGTTGTTTTCCAAAACAGCCAGAGTTTTTTCTTCCTCACTTTGCTTCTCTCCGTGTGTCTGTGTTCTGCTGACAAACCGTTGTTTTTAAAAGAGGTAAAGAAATGGAGTCACTGCTAACCTTAGGCAAGCCTGAACATCTTGTTCTGTCGCTTTGCTGAGCTCCATAGTTGCTTTAAGCTTAAAGCTTCTATATTTGATTTTACATTTAGATTCCGGACCACAAAACTGATTATTTTGTCACACTTTTGCCTAGATTTGAGTTTTAACCTACACTTGCAAAATTACATGTCTGTATGTAACAGGTTTTATCAACATGTTGCCTTAAAGCTATGATTAGCACTTTGTTTTAGTTAAGTTAAAAGTGAGGGGCCAGGATTGCATTTATTTTTTAACAGCTATACAATGATAATAAAAAGCAGATTTAAAAAGAAAAAGACTTTCTGATGCTGGATTTCACAAAAATACCACGTGTTTACCAAATGTGAAAATAAAAACCATGCTGTTTCATACATAGATAACATCCGTGTTATTATTACGGGATTCCTAACTGAAAAAGGGCAATAAGATTAATAAATGTTAGGAATCTTGTGCCTCACACCCATGAAAAATATTTAAATTGATTGGACTATCCCCTTTACCTCATTACAATGACATATGGCTAAAAGTCAGCTTAGACAAGCTTCCTAATGTCCGTTAGCTGCTAATGCTAACAGCTTGCTACGGGCCAAGTTAAACATAGCTTACAGTTTGCTTAGACATAGCGTTTGTTTTTGTTTGTTCTGCAATTGTCCGATAACACCGTAAGAGTTTGTATAACGGTAATGAGGAACATCTATGTTGATTAGTGGTATTTTGTGGAACTTAAGATACTGCAAAAGCTCAGTAGTCTCGTGTGCATCATGAGAGTCGGTCTTGCTTTACGGCGAGAACTGCTACACGCCCCCAGTGAAAGGTGTGCTGTTTGTAGCGCAGTGGCGATATTTGTGCAGTTATCATGGCGGAACCAGCGAGAAAACAGCGAAAGCCCATGTTGGAGCAGGCAAGAAAGAGGAAAAGGGTTCTGGACAGAGAGAGGAGTCGTACACGGGTAAACATAGAAGGCTGCCAGGCTGACGCGGACCTCGCGTTTCTGCTGATGCGATTGTAAGTAACATTGTAGGGTTTCCCTCACGCTACCGCCTCGCCGACATTCCAAAAAAATAATAATAAAAAAATAAAACTAACTCGATATGCGCGCCTCTCCGCTCAGCCGGTCAGCGGTGCAAAGTTTGTCTCCCCCCCCCCCCCCCGCTCCGCTCCGCTCAGCCGGTCAAATAAACATGCAAGCATATTGAGTTTATTATTATTATTATTATTATTATTATCTTTTTTTATGTTGGCGAGACCGCTACCGCGGCGGCTGCGGCTTGGCGAGGCGGTGGCGGTAGCGTCTCGCCAACATAAAAAAAATAAATAATAATAATAATAATAAAACTGGCGAGGCGGCGGCGGTCGCGGTCGCGGCTTGGCGAGGCGGCGGCGACCGCCTCGCCAAGATAGCGCTGCAAGAAGCTTGATGTTCATACCTTCACTGTGTTAGTCATTGTTTGTACTGCCGTTTTTTCCACTTTTCGTTGCGTTCGCCTGTCTGCTAAGCTCAAAACAACCGCGCCTGGCTTGACGGAGAACCCAGAACAGCTGAGCATCTTTATGACAGTGCACTTTTACTTTCGCCCTCTTGGGGGAGCCTCGCTGGAAAATCAACCCCGGTTGCATAGTATACCTTTAAGATAAAACTGCGAAAAAAAGAAGAAAAAAAAGGAAAAAAATAAAAAGAAAAAAAGGGAAAAAGGGAAAAAAAAGAAAAAAAAGAAAGAAGATAAAGCTGTCAAGCTAAGTCCCTCGCTGTTAGCTATGTGACCGGGTGTTCTGACAGCTAACTATACCCATCCCGAACAGCATACCTACAATTAATGCACATGCGCTATAATGACACCTGCATAATTGTACAAGCTTTAAATTCCATTCATCATTTCAGTAGTTTATGTGTATTATATTGCATATTGATATAATTCGCAACATAATAAGCTGGCTGTGTCTGCAGAATAATGACAAAGACATGTAGACACCACGAGAAGACATCCATGTAAACAGTTTACAAGCAAAAAAAAAAAGTAGATTTGGGGGGTAACTTTTCTTCAAGAAAGTAGCTTCATGACCAAATCAGCAGGGGTGGATAAGTTTGCTCTGTGGTAATTTCTGTTGTCTTGATTGTCAGCAGAAAAACAGCAAGTTTCTCTTAACAGTTTTCTATGTTTGATGTTATAAAATAAGAAGAAAGGCAGCTATAATGTTAGGAAGGAATTCACTGTTGCAGAAACTGCGGGCAAAATACTAAATAATTTAAGATGTTGAATTGCAAAGAATTGTGGTGGGTTTATTTTCTTTCATACATAATATTGTTAAAATCTTTAGCAAATTCAGAGAAATTTCCATATGCTGGGAAAGCTTTATTGAAAAGCCACAATCTCTTGGGGCTACAGGCAGCACCTTATTAAAAAAAAAGAAAGAAAAAGAATGAAAATTCATGCATGGCCTCAAGAACATTTCTAAGAAACATAGTGAACACAGTTAAAGGCTGCATCAAGAAATAGAAGTTAAAGCTCAGTAATGTAATGGCAAACATATATGCAAACAAGATGCGAGAAACCTTGCCAAATGAACCCTGTCAAAACCTTTTTAATTATGACTGTGGGAAAGTAGAAAACTGATCTTTCTTATCATAGTTTACCAGTTTGTGTGATGGCCCTGAGTAAATTTTCACATCTTTGTTTATATTATTGACGCAGAACAACACATCAGAGTTTTAAAAGAACACACTGTATGTGTGCAACACATTTGTATTTTGCGTTTATGAGGGTTTATGTTTCTGTCTTTTAGCTTTGTTCTTGTTCTGTTCATTAAAAAATTATGTAAGGCTCAGTTGGGTTTTCTTGATAATCTGGGTTCTCTTTTGTTGCTTCTCCGTTAAGTTCAAAATGAGGTTCTGTGTTTTATCTCCTCAATCAGATACACTGACACCCAGCCCTATGTGGCAATGACCAAACCTGATGTCTTGTCTTGAGTCTCATTGATGTAAATCCTTTCTGATTTGCTTATTTTCTCCAAGTCCTTGTCGTTTTTTATCTTTATTGTGGTCATTTTGCCCCTTCATGATTTTTGTACTTCTACCAACTGCTGTGGTCATTCATAAACAGCTAATTACTGTTTTAAATAGGGATGGGTACCTTTCACATTTGAACCAACGCGGTACTGATACTCAGTACCTGGGAATCGATACCAGTACTTAACAGTACCTATTTTTGCAACTTTTGTGTTTATGCAGTAATACATTTTTTCAACTTACCATATTTATTTCTCAATATATAAACTTGTTTAGATCTACAAATTAAATAAATGAAATAAATAATTTATTAATTTTAATACATTGCCTGAAAAATAATTAAGGCAATGTAATGATAAAACAAAGTTTTACCAGAACAACAGTTATAAGAGGCACACAGTGAACAAGGCGAATAAGGGATTAAAGCCGTGTGTGAATAAAATTCAGGGAATTGTTTCAGTGCAACAATTTCAGGGAAGAAAAAAAATATTAAAAACCTATTTTATCCCGCTTTGTAAATCAGAGCAGGGTACATTTGCAATGAGGGAACAGAGAGACTGCTCTCTCCTCTCTTTGCTCTGACTGAAGGTGAGTTTCAAGACGAGGCAGCTGTCTGTCTCTCTGGGAGACAGTGCTTGGAGAAGCTTGTAGGGAGAAAGTCGCTAGATTTTTTTGTTAGCCGTTTTTTTGAGGAAAGGTCACTAGGTCTGAAAAGTCGCTAAATATAGCGAGAAACTTGCTAAATCTGCAGCAGTGACCAGGTGTTTCCTCAGATTAGGAGATCTTCTACTTTGCCTCGCTATTGCAGCGATCGTAATCCGCTGCGCATTATGAAAAGCGGAGACAGTGCTTTCTATCAGCCAATTGCCCACTCTACTGCTCCCTCGGTGTCGCAGTGATGCGTTTAGGTACAGAAACATTGTACCATTTGATTTTACGTGTTCGGTACCTGGTAGTACAGACAGGATTCAGTCGGTACCATAAAAGTACCGAATTCGGTACCCATCCCTAGTTGTAAATACATTTAAACAAATCTGACTATCCTCTGCTGTGAGGAACATAATTCCAATAAATTGTATGTACCAGTGGGAGGCTGCTAAAGTATTGTGGTTTAATTTTGGGTGATAAAAGGTCATGTTTCACAAGGTGGACTGGTGCAAACTGAGATCAGAATTACAGTTAATGGAAATAAAGTGTAATATCAAAATGTTTGAAAATTATATAAAGTTAAATGAATTTACACATGGGAATTAGGCATTTTATGATTAGATTTCCAAATGATCAAAACACACAACTGCAAACAGAAATTAACTGATACACAATGCATTAAGTGTTTGAAATGTTTGGAGATAAGAAAAGGAAATGGTAAGGGACAAAACGGCACATGTGTTTTCAAATCGGGGTGCAAATTGGCATGAAATGACCTGTAGCTCTTCTTTCACGCCTTGTGCAATTATTGCAATATTTTACACAGAGTGCCAGTTTCATATAGAAACCTTACCATCTGTCTTTAGTTTTGATTTATTTTATATAACACTTTTATGTATTTTCTCCTCACCATCCTTCCATCTGACTGAATATGCACTTGGATCCACATTTGTTTTGCCACAGGAAAGTATGCTGAAGCAGACCATATATTTTTTAGGAAAAAGGTTTTTCTTATTTCAAAAGAAAAAAAATAAATCTCTCCTATCTGAACATTAGCACATTCAGGTGCCTCCAGCTTACTGTCCTGATTTTTCAGCCGCTTATATTTGCCTCTTTAGAAAAAAAATTAACAAAAGAGGTCATAAAGTGTTAATCCGCTGAAATTAAATGTAATGCAATTATATATATATAAAAATATGCCCCATCAGACTCAAAGCAATTGTTTTCCTCAGTTCTCCAACAGTGTGAGTAGGTGATATCACACAGTGTTAAACATGGCACTTTCCATCAGTTTTATAATGTGTTGTATGCATTATGTTCAAAATATTTAACCATAGCTTAAATATTGGCCATGGTTTGAATTAAACCTGTTACTTCTGATTTGTGTTGTTTCTAAATATGTCTTTATTCAGATACTTCTCCTTCTCTGTGATGTCTAGTCCAGTAATAAGTCAGTCCACCAACAACAAATATTTTTTCACTCAAAGCACTTTACATCATAGCTACATTCACCCAATCACACTGTCAAATGTGCACATATTAATACACAGATACGCAGTAGGCAGTTTAGGATTAAGTGCCTTGTCCAGGGGCACATTGACATGTAGCAGGAGAAATTGGAATTGAACCTACAACCTTCAGCTTTCATATTGGAAGACGACTACTCTTCCCACTGAGCCAGAACCACTGTCTATGTCAGTTTAGGCATGCTAATAAAAAGATGAAATTATTGTAAATCAGATTTTTTGAGAAACAGTATATTGTTAGATTAATTTTATTTTACACACAATAGTAAAAAAACACTTGTCCCCAACTGGACTTAAAAGCTTAATTCGAGGTTCTTTCTCAAGAAAGAGATTTGTACATGCACGCATTTTTAAATATATTTCTTACTTTATTACACTGGAATTCATCCCATTTAATTTAAACATAAAAGATGTAACAATGTAGTTTATTAAAGGTATACTATGCAACCGGGGTTGATTTTCCAGCGAGGCTCCCCCAAGAGGGCGAAAGTAAAAGTGCACTGTCATAAAGATGCTCAGCTGTTCTGGGTTCTCCGTCAAGCCAGGCGCGGTTGTTTTGAGCTTAGCAGACAGGCGAACGCAACGAAAAGTGGAAAAAACGGCAGTACAAACAATGACTAACACAGTGAAGGTATGAACATCAAGCTTCTTGCAGCGCTATCTTGGCGAGGCGGTCGCCGCCGCCTCGCCAAGCCGCGACCGCGACCGCCGCCGCCTCGCCAGTTTTATTATTATTATTATTATTTATTTTTTTTATGTTGGCGAGACGCTACCGCCACCGCCTCGCCAAGCCGCAGCCGCCGCGGTAGCGTCTCGCCAACATAAAAAAAGATAATAATAATAATAATAATAATAATAAAACTCAATATGCTTGCATGTTTATTTGACCGGCTGAGCGGAGCGGAGCGGGGGGGGGGGGGGAGACAAACTTTGCACCGCTGACCGGCTGAGCGGAGAGGCGCGCATATCGAGTTAGTTTTATTTTTTTATTATTATTTTTTTGGAATGTCGGCGAGGCGGTAGCGTGAGGGAAACCCTACAATGTTACTTACAATCGCATCAGCAGAAACGCGAGGTCCGCGTCAGCCTGGCAGCCTTCTATGTTTACCCGTGTACGACTCCTCTCTCTGTCCAGAACCCTTTTCCTCTTTCTTGCCTGCTCCAACATGGGCTTTCGCTGTTTTCTCGCTGGTTCCGCCATGATAACTGCACAAATATCGCCACTGCGCTACAAACAGCACACCTTTCACTGGGGGCGTGTAGCAGTTCTCGCCGTAAAGCAAGACCGACTCTCATGATGCACACGAGACTACTGAGCCTGTGACTGCGGGCCGACTGCTCCTGCAATTGCAAGTGCGGTATTTCCCCCACAGACCACCAGGGCGGCCGAGAAAACCTTAGTTCGACCTGAAATGACTCATTTAATCATCAAAAACGGTATGGAACATATTAATTAACTGAAAAATGTTGCATAGTATGCCTTTAAGTGTACTCACAATTAAGCTAAAACATTGCTAAAGCACGTTTAGATTTGGTCATCTATTATATTAAATCTGATTAATTTCTAAATAAATTTCAGCTGCCCAGCTAAAACATTTGCTCATTTTATCCTTTGCCAAATGTCATAGTTTACAGAGAGGATAGAAAGGGAAAAAAAAAGATCTCATCACATGAAGGTATCAACCAGAGGAAGGATACAAAAAAATAATTCCAGAAATCATATGTAGTCTATTGCACATTGAAGATGGTCTTCATTAATTAAGTAAAAAAAGGGTGACAATAATGATGTCACAAAAACTGCACTGGGCTCCAAAATGGATAACAGACAGAAATTGGCCAGGGAAGCTTCTAAGAACCTGACAGTAATCCTTTAGGAGCTGCAGAAATGTCCAAAACATGAATCACACACAAAAACAACCCTAAATATTGTCAAACAGCATATCCTCAATAAAACATTGTGATGGCAGCATCATCATCTCGGGTTACATCTACTCAAGTAGAGCCAGGGTTTTTGTCCGAGGGGAATAGATTACAAACACTTCTAAACACCAGTAAGTTTTGCTCCCAAACCATCTGGTGTCTGCTTGAAAGGTGAAAGTGAAGAGGCATTATATTTCCTCAGCATTACAGTTTGTCCAAGCCTACAGCCAAAATCAGCAAACGTAATCCACCCCACAAACTGGTCTCACTTCTAGGGGGCTGGGAAGAGACTACGCAGCCTGCGGAGCAGAACAGCCAAGTTTCACAACAGCTTCTTTCCCTACTCCTAAAGATTGTTGAACTCCAATTAATTAGCCCCCAGCCCCCGCCTCAGCCCCGCCTTCTCCACCACCCATCCAAGACTGATTACGCTTTTGCCCCAAGGGTGTGACACCCATATCTTTCTTTCTTTCCATGTGCATTATAGACAATTTTCAATGATTTCCAACAGTGAAAAATACGGTATGTTTACAATTCTTAGTATTTATCGCAATATTTATCTTTTTATACGCATTTTTTTCTTCAACATTTTAGTTTTAGTTGTTTTGCAGCTCTGCTAATTTTATTTACACAATGATGCTGCTGTTTTGTTTCTGCATTTTTCTTGAGCCATTGCAACGAAATCTCGTCCACATGTGATTTTGCTGATGCAAATCTGAAGAAAAACTAAAGATCAGTCAAAAGCCTAACCAGAAGAAAAATAAAGATTGGGAATATCCCAGTCAGAGTCCAGATCTAAACCTGACAGTTCATGGAGTCAATGGAAGAGGACTGTGGACAAGACATGTCCTTATAACCTTGTTGATTTGGGAAACTTTAGCAAAGCACACCGGGCAGTTATTTCTAAGTCCAGAGGCTGGAAGACGAGACTTCCAAGGAAATTATTCTTCCTCCCTCCTCCACAACCTCCCCCCATTTTAATTACACTCTAGCTCCTCATGCACTCAACACCGTGTCCAGAGGGGTGGGGGTGAGAGTCACTAAAATCCCTCTCATCCTCATTCTGATGCTTGGTCTTAACTTCAGCAAGTCCTCTTTACCCCGCTTGCTCTAAATGCAATGAGCTGCTGTCATGTGAGACATTGATTTTTTTATTTGATGTAACAAGCAATCCCCACGTGTACCTAAAAAAGTGACCAGAGAACGTGTTTGTCTGTTTAGCAGCTTATAATCACAGTCATCCGTTCATTATTATTTTGGCCTCAGTCTTGTATTGTTTACATTGATGCTTCTGTTTTTATCATCGAAGACACATTAAAACAATATTCTACCACCTCAAAGGAGGCTGTAAGCTTTGAATTTGGCCAGATTAAACTATAGATTTTTCTGTTACCCTATCTTTCTGGCCCACAGCTCTTGGTTCCCTGTTCCACAAAGTGAAAGGCAACAAAAAAGATCTGAACAAAGATGAAAAAAAAATCCACAAGACAAGGATGGAAGCTGCATAACATTAGAGAGTGGGTCTAATTATAATCGACAGCATCAAATTCATAGTTGGTTTCATTCCTCAAATGCCACCTTTGCTTGCTCATTATCGCTACGCCTTTGAGCCTTTTACGTGTAGCTTTGTGTCATTGATTTCTTTTACTGGGAAAAGTTGGTGTCAACATGAAACTCCGGGAATACATAATGACTTCATTAGTGGTCCTTTTCTGCGATTAATTGGAGCGCTGTGTCACCCAGCATGACAGAGCAGCTCAGCGTCACTGTTGTGACAAAAGACGTGTGCCATGTTGATGAGTCTTGGTTTGATGACACCCACAGCACACACGTGTACGGCTGCACACACGAGGAGCACAAAAGATCTGGCCTTAATCCAGTCAACCTCACATAAAAGGAAGCACTGCCTACTTTCCATTGGCCAATTGCAATCTCGCCGTTCACAGCTTTGATTAGCAACACTGAGCCTTACTTCACAAGTCCCCACATTCTTTCTTCTCCTTTCAGTGCCACATTGGCACGAGACCAGCTGTGTGATCAAAGATGCTGGCATCCTTCTATCTAAACAGTTGAGAAAAGAAATCCAAGGGAACTCACTGTCTCTGAGCTCGAGGGCCAAGAGAGATTAGAACATTTGTTGTGTTCAACGCTTTCTTGGGGTTCGCCATTCGCAGAGCAGGGAACTGTCAAGGAGCAGGAGGAGAAAACAAAACACATGCGCGGTGTACACAGAAGTCAGGAAGGAGACGTAGGATTAAAGAAGGGGAAGAATGGAACAATGAGTGGTAACGTCAAGCTCTGGAGATGCACGGGGAGGCCAGGGATGAAGCGAGACAAGTCTTTCAGGGCTCAGATAAGAATAAACTACAAGAGGCGGACAAGCTGTCTGCTCGTTTTGATCTGGCAAATGCTTCCCACAAGGAAAAACCAGTCTGGCCTTTGATGGATTCATCTGACTTGCTGCTGTTCACTGCGACTTTGAACAGGGCGTGTGAAGTCAGCGTGGCAGCATGATCCTGCCGCAGAACTCGAGAGACCTCTACAGTGTAAATTTAAATTGATCAATTTTATTGATGCAGCTGTTGCACTGGGTCAGCTTCCACATCAACGATACAACACAATATTAAAAGGACACACCGTAAGCCGACGGGATTTCTATCTGAGCTGGTATTAAAGCGCTTACTTTTTAGGGGTATCCATTTGGGACAGATTTGATTAGTGGTTGGCCATTTTCAAATGTTCTACGTCTCAGGCATAAAGGGGAGACTTGATAAAGCAGTGCAATATCCTAAGTTTTCTAAATTGTTTTGCATTGGATCAACAAAGCAGAATGCATTGAATACATGCATATGAATACATGCATATGAAAACATGCGAACCAAGTCTTGTGTCACAGTCCTCTCTTCAGCCAAAAACACACCGAGCCAAAGTGGACACCGAGAAGTGGTTAAAGAGGTTGAGACAAGCTGATTGCATTTTTTTAATTCTTCATTACCGCTGATCTATGAAGACTATTTTTTATTTTTCTTGATTCATTTTTCAACACGTAACAACATATTTGGAATGGTAAATAAAAAGAAGCAGAAGAAAAAAAAGAAGTTAGGAAAGAAATGGTGATGCTGTTAAAAAATGGTGTACATATTCATACTAAGATGTTGCTTTCCCATGAATTGAGAGATGGTTAGAAGGCAGAGCAATAGATTGCATAAGAAAATTCGAGCTAGAACATCACTATGAATTCAACACACAAAGATGCCCAAGAACACCCCTCCTTCCTTTTTATAATAGAAATAACCTTCCATATGCTTATATTCCATCCTGCAGATTTTTTTCTTTTCTTTTTTTTGTCTTTTCTGATGTTATTTGCTCAGCATGCCAAGTACTCTGTGGCTTTCTCTTCTCGTCACAGTTTGCTCAGATCAGTGTGAGGTGTTGAAGGACACTTGCCTTTTTTCCAGTGGGAACACTGAGATATTTAAGAGCGGCACTCTATTTGTTAGGCACAGCTAGAGGAAAATGTCAAATATGTTTACCTCCAAAAATGAAAACCTGCTTTTTTTCTTATGCTTGTGAGTTGGCGAGTCTCCCTACTGTGCTGTCCACCACCTTTGAGAAGATCTTATAGCTCCATTTGGTCACAAAATATGTTGTTGCTTTCAGACACACTGGAAAGCAAGTTGTACAAGTATGGCTATATTATCATTATGTTTTGCACTTTCTTTCAACTCAAGCAAGTGTTCAGCATACTAAATCGTCGACTTTATTACAGGTAAAATATATGCATGACAAGGTCAAACCTTTTCATACCCCTGGCAGAATTAGATTTAAAATATCTTTTCATTAGATTACAATTTTTAGGTTAGGAAATAAGTGCAGTGCCAGAAATTAGTCATACTCCTCTCAATTAGCAATTGAAAAAATTGTATTGGCATTATGGCAATCAAAACCTTTGTATCACTGCTGACAAGCTTTTTGTTTATTTCCACTGGCATTTTTATAATACAATGTTTGGAGATGAGCTCCAAGTCTTTGAGGTCCAAAGATCTCAAAGATTTGCCATCACCTTAATCTGTTTATCATATTCCCTTTTTAGTTTCATGTCCAGACTCTGGTATAGCCACTCTAAAGGATTAACATTAACGAGTTAGTAAAATTAAAACATTGCCCCAAACCTGAATTGGCCAGGGTAGAATTTTTTCTGACTTAACAGTATGTAGCAAAATGCTTTCTTTTAAATTTGATTTATACACCACCAGCATGATTCATTGCTGGAGGGTCTTTAGTCTTAGGTAATTAATGTCACCATTAAATGAATGTCCTTAACAACAACAGCTCTAAAAACTACAAATTACACTCACTGCAAAAATGACCTTCCTAAATTGTTTTCACATGGTTAATTTCTGTGATTACTTCTTGTAGCTCTCTGAGGATCCTGCAGTCTGTTTGTGTTTGTACCCTTTAGTATTGTTTATCTATATATTCTTGTTTCCGTCACTTGTTAGTTTTCTGTTTTTTAAGATAATTAAGTTAGTAATGTATTCATGTTTCTGTTTTATTCCTATTTACCTGCCTGCCCATTCTTATTTTAGTTAATTAGGTTATTCTCCCATTCTCAGGTCATTCACCTTGTTTCCCTGTTAGATTCTGTTCTCCTCCTTCCCCTGCTAGTCCATTTCCCTCTCTCTACTTCAGCCTAATTACTTCTACTCGTCTCACCTGAGTTTATTTGCTCCACCTGCTGTGCCTTCTGTCTCCTCTCCTATATAGTCAGCAAGTTCAGTCTACACCTTGTTGTGTCCTGATCCGTTGTTTCACCTGCCTGTGTGTAATTTTGCCATTTCTTTATTAATGAACTCACCTTCACCTCATAATGTGCCTACATACCTCTTGTCAGCAATTCAGTCTATTTCCAACATTCAGCACCATGACAAAATTATTCCAAACCCTTTTTTGTAACTGCTCTTGGGACATTTAATGTGTTACTTTTTTATTTTCCTGTAGCAGCCAATTGTGTTGCAGTGCTAGTTGGTATATAAACAAGAATAATAGAGGATTAGTCTGTTGTTATTTTTATTTCTGGCCTACTCTTTAACAGTTCTACACAGCAAACAAAATTGTCATTATCTCTGTTTTTTTCCCTTCTCTCTTCAAAATACAATGGTATCTACAGCGACTTGTATAAAGTTACAGTTAAGCATATAAAGGATGGGCTATAGACCCACGCTTTTCTTGCTAATGATTGTTATACCCCCTGGACATATTTTGAAGTCAACTGTAGGTCAGCTGGACATTATTTCTATTGATCCAAGAAAAAATGCATGGGAGCATTGCCTTCTTTTTTTAGGCAGTATGTAATTTCCAAGTTTCACAAAAATAAAGTTGTTGGAAGTCAAGTTTGGTTTGGTTAACAAATTGAATCAACCCTGATAACTTTGAAATATTTTTTTTAACAGACAGCTTTGCACCTTTTACTTTTTGATCACATGAACTTATTGTTTAGAACATCTTTCCTTTGTCTTTTCAATGGAGTTTTGTCAGAAGAACATGTTAGGTGATGTGTTGTCTGACAGGGGTCCCCAAAGAGAAAATTTAATATATTTAAATGGGCTTTTGGGATGATTTATATTTTTTGTCATGGGCTCCATAATTCCTGGAAGTACCTATGACTGACATCAAGCAGCAGAGTAATCCACTTTGGAAAATTATGAATCAAATTGAGCTTTAACTGTGGTGTTGTTATTGCAGCTTAATGCCATTTTCCTCTTGCTACATTAAAGGTGTAATGAAACATAATACAGAGGGGAATTTCAAAACTGATGACGATTCCTTTCTAGCAATAAATGAAGAGATAAGGAATCATTTACTGTTTCATTTTTCCCACATTAGTCCCTATTGACAATCAAATGGCCACATTGATGTTGGGTGCTGCCCTGTCCCTATCTATACCTATTCTTTTACTCATTATGTCACAACCACGACAACAATGTCACAGTATATCAGGGGACCCGAAAAACAACAGTGCCAGAGACTAGTGACCCCTTTTTGGCAGTGGGAATTTTTTTATAGCGTCATAATATTATGAAAATAAAGCAAAATTTCGGGAATATAGTAGTATTTTTATAAGAACTCTTACAAAAAAATGCACCTTTTCCCACGTTAAAATGTGGAGTGTTGAGCATCTTGTAAATACTTTATACTCGCAAATACGGACATACAAAATCTTTTTAGCACATCAGCATCAGATAATCTCGTGACCCCCCAAAATGTGTATGGAGACCCCTGGGGGGGGGGGGGGGGGGGGACTCTTTTGGGAGTCCCCCCCCCCCAAGTGGACCCAAGTGGACTGTGACTAAATATAAAATATGATTTTATATTTAGTATATGAAAGTAAAGATGTGCTCCAATTTTGTTGGTGTTAAAATCTTTTTAATATGTAATTTTTGATAAATTTTAACTCTGTAACAAAAAATACTTACTGACAAATGGAGAACAAAGCTTATACATTCTTAAATGACACATTTCACTCCAAAAAATTACTGCATCTGTGAAACAATTTGATGGGATTTGTTGATATACAGAGATATTTTAATTTCCATTTAAATTATGTCATTTTTATTTTATCCTGGCACATTTAGTTTTTCATTATAGCAAAATGCTGACATTGCTGAAGAAGGTGATGCGCAGGCACCACAAAATGCACACACTCAAGACAGACCTGCAAAACATCTGTATCCTGTTAATTTGAGGGAATATCTTGCTAGATTTTTCTTACTCAACCAAGCCTTTTTTCACATCAATATATTCAGTTGTTGTCAGTGCTGTATGAAAAAGCTCAATTTGTTGCATTGAGAAGGCTGAAAAAGACAAGTAAACTACCAGTTGAATACATAAAACTTAAATCTTCTGCTATTTATTAGTCTCTGATAGTGAATCTACAGTTCATAGACATCCCTCAGATTTTCAAAATGTGAATGCTATACTTGGACACATGACAGATGACTTAAGTGGGAACATTTTCTATTTTTAATTTTCCATGCTACGGATCTACATTAAAGAATCGAGTGAGATTTGTGGCAGCGATTCAGCACAGAAGAGGTCTTACTAAGGCCAAGTGGCAACCTCTATGAGGCAAAAAGTGGGCCTTTGAGTTAATTATAGAGCATAGCATGGTGATGACGAACAAAATGTTTTTGATGTTTGCAGAAATTGCATTTAATATGCTAATTAGAGACGGCATCCTACTCTTTCTGCGTAATACAGTGTTGGCTGCACTGAAGGATGAATACAATCATCAATGGATGCTCAGAAATACTTAAATGCTGATCTTCTTTAGACAGAGAAAAATAGATGCATTTATAATCCTAATATAAATATGAAATAGATTGAAAGTACATTTCTTTTTAAATGCCTCTGGCTGCTGTAGATTTGATTATAGTATTGATCGCAGACTTTTACCCTGCACCATTATTATAAAGTCCCTTGTTCTGTTAAAGCACCGGCAGGTACGCTGGGCCATCACAGAGGACCCACATTCAGCCCTGGCAGTCAGCTCTCTGGCATGGAATCAATGCAGATTTGCAGATGTGAGCAAAAGCCGCAGCGGACGAGCGCACACATCACTGCTGTTGAAGTGATCGCGCCTTTACTGCAGTGTCATAAAAACAGAGGATTCCCATCGAGATATAGTGCACAGCTTTTGACAGGATTAATGTAATGTCTAAAGAAAGACAGCAAGACTAAGAGTGTTAGAGGGTAAATTGCCGCTATTCATGGTACATTTTAAAAGGCTTATTATAGTATGATCAGTCATTGAGAAAGAGGATATGCATTTAAGGGAAAAATTAGCTTTTGCCTGTGGCTCATTGATGACGGATTTGGCGGTTCATCCCTGTACAATTGGGTTGTATTTGCCTTTATGCTTCTGTCAGGTCAAAATAAAAGAGGGAGATAGGACACTGCCTCCCATTTAGCCCACGCTCTCTTTAATAGCCCTTTTAGCTTTAGATTAAATTGTCTCACTGCAATATATGAACCCAGTGATTCTTGCAATAGTGTAAAGGTTTGGTGAAGCTAAAAGTTATAAAGTTTACTTACGATCTCTGAATGCTGACTGGTGGTAAGAAAGTCTTCCCTTCAGCAGGAAACTCCCACAAACACATTTAAGGTTGCAGTATGTGTATCTGTGGAGAGATAAATGGGGAGATGCCCTCAGTTCTTCATACTTGCATTATGCTACTTGTGCAGGCTTGTAAATAAAAGTTTTTTCTATTGAACTATATTGGGACAATAGGAAATCAACACTTAAATTTGCATAGGCTCACCAGAATTGGACAATACCAGATATAAAAAGAAATTATACATTAGAATAAAATGGAAATAACCATTATTGTCCCTCAGTGGGGAAATTCATGTTTTCCAGTTGGAAAGAGAAACGCAAATGTAAGGATAAGATACACACAAGGGTTAAAAAACAACAACATAAAAACAAAAAACAGAATTAGGTGACTGTGCAGTAAGATAAAATTTATAACACAATAACATACTGTACAACTAGTATGTGTTAATAGCTGTACAGTAGTCAAAACAGTAATCAAAAAATTATAGCATGCTTTGTTTTGAATCCACCAGAAATGGAGCACCACAAGGAACTTTCCTTGGTCCACTGTTGTTTATAGAATACATAATAGAAAGTTAAAGGCCTTTCGTCTGTTTTGTAAAAGCAATAGTCTTCAAAAAGCCAATTGTAAATGTAGCCAAGAGCAGATGGCGTCTCCACATCAAGTCATATTAATATGATGGCTTCATCGCCCTTTCAACCTTTACGTCTTTGCCACACAATAATATGGTCTGTATGATAATCAATGAATTCTGTATGTAGTATTGTGTGATAAAATCTAGTTTGTCCTGAAATATGCTTTCAAATGTGTAGTGCATTTGAGGTGATATCCCAACTGATAGGACTGCTGAATAAAATGAGCCAAACACAACAACAGAGCGGGATCATTTTCCAAGGCAGAACTTGAACTGATGCACAATAGTACATGGGCAAAAACCTGTTTGTTTACAATTACAAAACTGAAGGAGGTTGGAGCCAAATGGCAACACAAGGATGTGAAATGAGGGGGATAAATGGCAAAAAGTAAATTTACAGTAATTTTAATAAAAACACAAACCTAAATACCAAAACACAATGAACCTCAATAGCACAATATGAAAAACATATTTACCAGTTTATGTCTTTGATGAGTTGTATTAATAATGCTTTTTTCTTTCTGGTTCTTACATTCAAATATCCCAAACTCATCAATCTGACAATAGCTACACTTTTTTTTTTTTACCATTTTAACCTGATCTTTATCAGAACCGAAATCAGAAAATATCCAGGGATTGAGTGAGACTATAGACCAAAATGCCTTGTTGATGTTAGAGGAAAGTGGGCAGACTGGTTTGAGATGATGGAAAAGGTGACAGCAGCTCACATTACCATTTGTTACATCCATTTTATATAAATGCCACACTCTTTGAATCTTCTTTGCACACTGGCTGCAGCAGCAGAAGATCACCATCACCTAAGAACTGGAAACTGAGGCTGCAATTTGTCTAGGCTCACCAAAACTTAGAAAATAACAGATTTGAAAAATGCCCCTTATTTTCAGCTCTGAAATTCAGGTATTAGGGTAAGAATTTGGCTGGAACAACATGACCACGTGGATCCACTCTGCTTTAACAAACAGTTCTCCCTGGTGGTTTTGGTTATATGCTGAATATTTACTTCCACACTACAGGGCTCTTGGTGTCAACTGATCATCGCCTAAGTGCCACAACCTACCTGAGAGTTGCTACTAACTGTGTACATGTCTTTCAATCAATCTAACTTTATTTATAGAGCACTTTTCACACAGGCAGACATAACGCAAATAGTTTTACAGAGAAAAATGGAAGACATAAAAAGACATAAAACCACCAGATATGACGCATCAAAAATAACAGACAGATAAAACTAATTATATAGACAATAAAACTACTGTGTTTAAAAAAACAAGTCAGAAAATTCTTTCAATTATAGAGGATAAAGACACAACCGTGTCATCAAATATCATGGTCACTGTGTGCCCATCATCTGATGGTTACTTCTTGTAGGATAATGCACCATGTCACAAAGCTGAAATGATCTTAAACTGGTTTAGTGAACAATGATTACTCTATACTTCAACAGCCTCCATAGTCACAAGATCTTAATCCGATAGAGTCCTTTTTGGATGTAGTGAAATGGGGGATTCATATCATGGAATCTGCAGCAACCGCATGCTGCCATCAACTCAACAGGGACCAAAATCCCTGAAAGATCTTTGCCCATGGACTTAGGACCGTATTGAGGGTAAAAGTGTGTCTGCAGTAGCAAAGCGTAGCTTATAAAGTAGCCTGACGAGGTTTATGGCTTCAGGTTATTTTCAGTTAATCATTTGAATTATTTACTCCCTTTTCCTGTTTTTGTTAGGAGCTTACTGTTTTGTTTCCAGTTCATGAAATGTTTTTTTCTTTTCAGATACTGTAAGACCTTTGTAAAAGAAATAAACATTGAAAATGCCACATAAGCTATGGTAAGAACTGAAGCATATTTATGCGTGTAGGTGGGAGAATAACACAGGTATATTGCTGCTTATATAATGGTCATTATTGAGATGCAAATTCTTAGACTTCCTGCCGTCATAATTCATTTGCATTGATGCAAACCTCTGACTGAAGTCACTTAATGCCGTTTACATGATTGTGTACTGTATGCCTACTGAGAGGTGGTGCAGCAAACACCGGCTTATGTTTGGGAGCTATACGATATGAATGGATTCCTCTGACAGGAGGTCACTTGGGCTGTTGTTTGATATCAGATTTTTGGGAAAAAAACTTAGCATATGATTTAATTTTCTGTGGCTTCCCTTGATTGAAATATAGTAACTTTTCTGCCAACTTGAGGAGAATTGGTTCCAAATGTGTTTTTAGTTTGATTAGCTTCAGAGTGAAATTGTTGAGATTTTTATTGGTATGTACCCTGAGGTAGGGCTGAAATGGTAAATCAATGAAATAGCCTATTATAACCTTGACCTTGATTTTCCTCAGTTGATGGCTCTGTAGTTGATCCCTCAGTCCTGCTATCTGCTCTGACCTCAGCAGGTTAAATATGACTGGTGGGATAGATTTTCTCGCATCCATCTCCATTATTTGATCCATCATGGGTCAAAGGTCTTTAAGCTGTTTTGTTTATTTACCATTCATCTGTAAATGTTGGTCACTTAAGGTCAAACAATACAGACTGAAAATCAAGCCCACAGTGCTGTTATTTTTAAAATGGCTAAAGTCATGTATAAGCAATTTATACCCACATTTTCCACATGTTTGGAAACATTTACCCTGTTATCTTTTTGTACCAATGCAAAGTTAGATTTTATTATTTGTTTCCCTAACATTGTTTTCTCTTTAAATATACTGTTGTACAGGTGTGCTAAATTCTTGCAAGAAGGCTTTATTGCAGCTCCTCTCAGATTAAAATAGTTAAGAAAAGGGGAAAAAAGAGAAGGGTCTAAGGTTTCTTGATGGTTAAAAATGGTGTTATATTTATTTGCACTTTTATTACCTATACAGGGGTTTGATAAAATTATTGGATGCATCAACTTAATCAGATTGTCAAAGACAGGGGGTAGATATTGCAATCTGCGTTGCAATGCTGCATTACCAAACTCATGTTCTCTGGTTGAGAAAAAGTACTGATAAACTAAACGAATACTTGATTCACATAGGTTATAGTCTAAAATAATAGAATTCTACATTTGTTCCAGCTGCTATGAATTTATTTATGAAGATTTGTTCTTCTGATGCCTCATGCGAGAGCAATTGTTTGCTTAACTTATTTTAAATCCTCCTTCAGTTCCTGAAACTGTATATATGTATTTGGTAGACGGTAAGACATGTACCCTTTCTACTGGAACCCAATTTTTCTTCTTCATTAAATCAATATTTAAACATGAACTAAGCCTCTTCACCATCAATTACCTCAAAAGGTATTTTGGTTTTTGATGGGAGATTAATTTGAGTTCGTATGATAATTTTGCACCTGCTTGATCCACGTCACGCACAATGTCCTCCTTTAAAGGAGCAATAAGTGACATTTCACCACTAGGTGGAGCTTGAGCACTGTCTGTAGAGCAAAACGAGGTGTGTGACAGACCGCGCCTCTCTACCTCCACTACACCTGCAACCTGGCTCCTCCTATGCCCATATTGGCAAAGGATAAATTCACAGCAAAACAGCATCACCTTTTGGCAGAATCTTTCTAGTGAAGAAGTGAGTAGCTCATGAATTTGTAATGCTGTTAGCAACAGAATATTTTGAGCTGCTGGGGGTGTTCTCTGCCATGTTGCTCCAATGCTGCTCTGACATTTTAGGGGCAGGGAGGGGCTAAGCCCTGAGTGGCAGCTGTTCACATGCATGTACACGCAAATACAAACACATTCATTTCACACGGCCGGCCAGTCTATGTAAACAAGAGACTTAAGAACAACACAATTTTTTAGATGCTTCTATCTGAAATAGTCACATTTTGACTCAGTGTGTTTTTTGTTTTAAGAAAAAAAAAACAGCCAATGGTGGGCTATTTTTATAGGTTGAGCACCTGCTCTCAAAAATGTCTGTGCTCTGGTACTTAACAAAAAATAAAAATAAAACAAAAACAAAACATACCTTGATGTACAAAATGGTCACATTGGGTGACAAACATTAATGAAAACCCCATACTCAAATTTTAGGATGCTCATTTCGATGTTCAAATACAATTTAATGAAAAATTGAAAGTTTAAAACTATTTAAGTAAAACTTAGCTTTGAGCAGCTGTTAAAATATTTTGCATAACAGTATAATCTTTGCTTTAATGGGAAAGTAAGACTTTTCCTGGTTGGTCAAGGGAGCTGTTGAGTGCAAATATACTGCAAAGCTACATCAGACTCATTAGTTAGACTCACTTTTCCTTTCAAGTATATTCTTGCATAAATTATTGATCAAGCTCTATCATAGTATTTGATCACACTTTTCTAAGCAAAGGCAGAGTTATACAAACCTAAAAGCATACCATTCCATTTATGCCCTAAATTATTATTATTATGGAAAGTGTGATGTGTGTAACTTTGATAGTGGAACCAAAAAAAACAAGAGGGAGAAACACTTAAACATTAAAATAAAACTTAGGCACTGCTTTATGTAAGTGACTCAGGAGGATGGGTTTGCATGCCCAATGTAAAATTCAATACAGAAATTTGTTGTGGACAACAGGAAATAGATTAAATAGCCCATTTGGCTGCAGTGGCTTTTCATGTGCTTGTTAGAGTGACATTTTTTGAGGTTTTAAAAAGCAAAGCCCAACTTCTCAGACACAAAGTTTTATTTGAGTTCTATTCCACTTTAAATCATACACACATCCAAGGATGGCTGGTATAAGTGGGCTTTTAGGGCTAAGCCCTCCCTGGTGTTTACAGTAACGTTTTAAAATACCTAATAAACACAAATTAAAAATGTAGGCTCGCCCCGCCCCCTCAGTTTGCGACTCATTGGGGCTAATTTTGTTCAGCCCAGGGTCAGCCCAAGGCCACAATTTAGCCATTGAAGACAGACGTATAGACCAAAGGATATTCAAATCCAGCAAAAGGAAAACCAGAGTTTTTCTGTGACATGGTTTCAGCGAAAGGACTGGCTAATGGCAAGTATAGCTATGAAATCTCTTTTCTGCTTTCCGTGTTTGCTGTTTGGAGGAAACCCAGCTTGGACTCAACAAGGAATTAACAATCTAAAACATTTATAGTTGAAACCTGTAATGCAAGCAAATTAGGTTGGCCAACTGACAGAGGCTCTGTGTAAGCTTGGTTTTATAGTATGTTGTGGTGGCTTTTTAGGGTTGACCTTGAGCTGTAAAAGGACGTGTCCACTTATAGCAGATTTTCTTTATTTCAAGTTGCATGCTTCTGTTGTTGGAATCCAGTCTGCAGCATTCTATTACATATAAATAATTATCTGTTAGCCCACCCTTCAATTATCACCATCTGCCACCACTGCACACACTTGTTTGTAAAGCAAATCAAATTTATTTCCATTTGGTTTTAATAAAGTTTTCAGCAGACATCCTGCTTTTAAACATTATTTATCTGTTGAAATCTCAGTAAAACTAATCACAGATGGATTTCTTTCTTTAAGTAAATGTGGTTAGATCACAACAAAACTGTTGTAGTACAACAAAGTATATTTTAGCTAGATTCTTTTTTGCTCTGAGCGAATCAATGGACTGTAATGCACTTATTTTTGTATATTCACTCTGTATAGGAACGGTATGTCATAATCTCAGCTCTTATACCTGGTCTGATCACTCATCTCACACACCTGCTTAGCTCTGCCCCTTTCCTCATTACCTCTCATCTGATCCACCTGCATCTGTCAGTATATAACCAGCCTTCAGACCAGTCATCAGTGGCAGATTATTTTGAGCCATCCGGTGAGACTTATTCCAGCGTTCTGTTTGTTCTGACTTCCTGATCCTGACCTGTTTGCCACTCGACTTCTGAGCCTGCCTGTTCCCGTCTGATTCCGTTTGCCTGACCTGACTACCTGCCTGATCTCTGCCTGCGTGTGTACCGATCACAACCGTTTCCTGACTACCAAGCCTGCCTGTGCTAGTCCAGCCTGTCAGCTGCACTATGTACCAAACCTAGAACTGTGACCTGACTCCGGCCGTGGATCATCCTTTAGCACCTCACCGGACCCCTGACCTCCTGGCTCTGACCACTGACCATGTCCCCGACCTCAGCTTTGGCTTCGCTCTTCTGCTCATCCTGCCCATGTTCGTCCTCATGGTTTTGACCTTCTGCCTGTCCTCCGACCTCCGATACACCAGTGTCTGGGACTCTCTGAGCGCCACCGTCGCACCGTGTTAGCAGCCCGCCAGCTGTAACCTACCTCTATTCTTGGACCCGGACTGGATATTGAGACCAGAAGTTCCTGCTGTAGACGGCGATGCCGACCCACTCCATTTCAGTTCTTAATAAACTGTTTAAACCTGTTTGTTTGCCTCGAATTCTGGGTCCTCCTGTTCTGAGCCTAACACGGTGTGCAACTTTAGAAGCAGCAACTTTTGACAAAAACTGTTTTTATAGTCTTTTCATTATAGTTATACATTTGCTTCAATTACTCAAATAAATTCAAATTATTTCAAGATTTTGCCTTCATAGAAGCAGCCAAATGCTAAACTAAGAAAATGTTATTTATGTAGGTTCAGTTAATTTATTTAAGCGAAACTGTATCACTTGGCAGTTTGCTTTGTTGAATTTTGTACTTTTGTCCCTCTCTGCTGTTCTTTACTGTGTGACTAAAAGTTTTGTTTCGCTTTCAATTCAAACATTTTTTATTTATATATCACCAATTCCCAACACATGTCATCTCAAGGCACTTTACAAAGTCAAATTCAATCAAATCATACAGACAGATTGGTCAAAAAGGTTCCTATTTAAGGAAACCCAGCATATTGCTTCAAGTCTTGACAAGCAGGATTCACTCCTCCTGACTGAGCGTGACACCACAGTGGACAGTCTGCATTGTCGATGGCTTTGCAGCAATCCCTCATACTGAGCAGGCATGAAGCGATGGTGGAGAGGAAAACTCCCCTTTAACAGGAAGAAAAACCTTCAGCAGAACCAGGCTCAGTGTGAACGACTATCTGCCACGGCTGACTTGGGGTTTGATCCAGGAATGTTTTCTACGTTAGAAAGGGTAATGATAGATGGTCCCTGCCGCCCCATAACGTTGCAATCTGCCTGACTGACAAGAGGACAGCGCCAAACTGGGCCACAATGGAGACCCAGCACAGTTTACCCAGAGCACCGTGATCCCAAAACGAGACTCTTCCCTCAGCTTTCATGTACCAAGTTGGAGCACTCACTAAGGCCCCTGAAAAAGCTCATCACCATTGGATGTCTACCAGTCACCAAAACAGGCCACATTTAAGGATGAGATGAGGCAGGGAAAACAAGGAAAGTTAGTTTGGGAGGAAACAATTTCAGACTGTTTATTTCTGAAGTGTTTTTACTGTGGTTTAGAGCAGTAAGTTGAAGCTAACAGGCCAAGCTACTTGCTAGGGCTTATTGAGCCTGATGTTAGTGTTTTTGGTTGGGTTTTAAGGTTATGAAAAACTGTATTTTCATGGTGGTTTTCAGCACTGATGGGACGTTAACTTTTGTGTTTTTAGGCTGATTCAATACACGGAACTATAGCTAAAAGGTCCATTTAAACAAGTTCTGATCTCCGTTCGCATTTGCAGCTCTTAGCCTTTCTAACAGCCGTGCTACTAGCCAAGTTAAAAATAACTAAAGTTTGTTTAAACACAACGCTTGTTATTGTTAACCTCACAATGGTCCGATAGTGTCACAAGCATTAGTATAACATTAACAAGGAATGTTTATGTTTATTAATGGTATTTTGCATAACTTAAGGGAAGCTATCAAGGTAATTGCCTCATGCTTTAGTCACATGACCTGGTTAGGCTTCTGACATTAATTCCTGTCGTCTGTCACCTTAAAGGATCTGTCCACCATCTTAAGTTACCAATTCAAATTTAATTACATTACATAACATTTATATAAATCAACTGTCCTAAAGGTTATTGTGTTTTTAATTTAGTAACTACTTTTTTAAATATTATTTTCTTAAATAATGTTTTGTTTTACTTTTGATTTGCATTGTGATTGGGTTGATCACATGCCAATTTTTGTTCTAAATTAGTTGAGCTAATTTAACCTCATGCTAATTTGGTTCTCTAAATTAAAGATCATCACTGAACTTTGAAATCATTAAATAATGTGTATGGTGATGATTTGATTAAGTATTAAATAACTTAAAAATAATTTAATTGTACAACATAATAAATAAATAAATAAACCGCAGCTCAATCCTTGTAGTAGCAGTAGATTGTTTTGCATTTTATGCTACACTCCTTTGTATATTTTGAGTGAAACTTCGTTAACCTTTCAGATTTTTTTCAATGTTTCATAACTTGGTTTGAATCCATATTGAAGAACCCCATAATATCCAAACCTGAACCTGAAGAGACACCCATCACTGCTCCACGAGAGAGTGACCACCAGGGACAGTGATGTTCTCTTACTCCAGATGTGTCTTTAAGCCAAAGAGACACACATAAAGGAGCCACGCATCTGTGTTAATACAGACAGTCCAATGCATAAGCAGCTGACACCAGAAAAGAAGTCAGACTCAAAAAGCACTTTTGACTGTTGACCTTTATGTCCTGACAAGAGGCTGATGCAAATGTGGGTGGATTCTCTAGTGGCCTGTAACCTCCTATTTTTCATCCCAAACTCCCCTCAGTAATATAACTCTGAATTGGACCATCCAAAATAATC
Source organism: Fundulus heteroclitus (assembly GCF_011125445.2). Taxonomy (NCBI): domain Eukaryota; kingdom Metazoa; phylum Chordata; class Actinopteri; order Cyprinodontiformes; family Fundulidae; genus Fundulus; species Fundulus heteroclitus. The sequence goes on along the minus strand of NC_046383.1, from coordinate 25,009,271 downwards.
CTCCTTGTTACATCTGATAATTAAACAGATAGTTGATCTCTTTTAAGTTTTTAATCAGCTTAATTATTATATAATTGAGATAGCATCTCAGGCAACAAAGGGTATGGAGCTTACATATAAAGCATTTGTCTTGTAGGTAATTTCAATAAAGTGTCTTGCAAAAGAATAACCCCCCCCCCTAGTTTTTTTTTACTATTTTGTTACATTCAAACTGTAATTTAATGTTTCTAAATGTTTCTAAATCCTAATGAGCTGGACAAAACAATTTAAAACCTGAAAATGTATGTGTATATTTGCTATGAAGCCCCTAAAAGGTTCTAGTGCACCCATTTACCTTCAACAAGTCCCATAATCAGTTAAATGAATTCCACCTGTGTGCAAACTAAGGGAGGTCAAATTATCTGTCTGTATAAACACACCTTTTGTGAAAGGCCCCAGAGGCAGCATCACCACTAAGCAAGAGGTATCACACCATGAAGACCAAGAAGCTCTCCAGACAAGTCAGGGACACAGATATTGAAAGTACATAATCTTCAAATCGAAAAAACATTGTAGCACAACAAACCTAACAAGAGAGGGATAATGTAATAGCAGCAAAAAGTGGCTCTACTAAGTCCTGACTTTGGGGGGGGGGGGCACTTATGCATGCACAAGTTACACACAATTTTTGTTCTTTTAGTCCTACTTGTTGTTTACTTCACAATAAAATAATAATATTTAAAGTTGTAGATATCTTCTGTAAATGAAATGGTGCAAACTCCCAAACAATCCATTTTAATTAAACTCTGGTGAAAGTCACTGATGATATTCTCAAGGTCTCAGATAATGGACTGTCTGTCTATACTTGTCCTGTTAGATCTCAGTGCTGCATTTGATACAGTTGATCACAATATTCTCCTCAGAAGACTTGAATGTGCTGTAGGGATAAAGGGAAAAGCATTAGGATTGTGTAAATCATATTTCTCTGACAGATTCCAGTTTGTTCATGTTAATAATAAATTTTCTACAAACTACCACAGGGTTCTGTCCTTGTGCCAATTATCTTTACTATATATATGTTCCCGGTCAGTAAAATTATCATACATCATGGGATAAATTTCCACTGTTATGCTGATGACACTCAGCTATATTTATCCATTAATCCTGATGAACCCAATCAATTACTTAGGCTACTGCTGTTCTGCTATTAAATTCTGACAAGAAAGAAGTTGTAATCTTTGGACCTGAGTCTTTAAAAATTAAACGTCTTAATCAATCGCTTAATCTGGATGGCATTAAATTGGCCTCTTGTAATAAAGTAAAAAACCTTGGTATTATCTTTGAACAAGATATGTAATTTAACCCTCAAATTAAACTGGTTTCTTGGGTTTCTTTTTTCACCTCTGGAACAGTACTGCAATTAGAGATATTCTGTCAAGGAGTGATGCTGAAAAAGTACTCCATGCATTTGTTACTTCAAGGCTGGACTATTGTAATTCTTTACTATCAAGAAGTCTATAAAATGTAGTTCAAAACCTTCAGCTACGGCAGCCCTGAGGTGCAAAGCATTACAACATTGACAAAAACATTACAACATTAACGAAAGCACTACAAAATTAACAAAACGGAAGAGGTAAGTCCCAGTGGGAGACTTAAGAAATCGCTGATTGTACTATGGCTTGTTTTACTTTTGAACCGGAAGTTACTCTGGTGTGCTTCGTTTTAATGAGAAACAAAGCAAGCGGGATTACCATAGACCAGGGAAAGATGACTGTCCACTGTGGCTGAAAGCTCTGTCAGGAGGAGTAAATGCTCCTCTCCAAGACTTGATGAAATCTTTTGGCTTTCCTTGGATAGGAAAACTTTTTGACCAATCTGTATGATTTGATTGAATTTGACTTTGTAAAGTGTCTTGAGATGACGTGTTGTGAATTGGCATTATACAAATAAAATTAAATTCAATAGAATTCCAGGTTGTTATGAAATGTAATGTACTTTTTTTTCTTTAAAAGCTTTAGTAAAGGGATTTTCAATAACTAAGAGACATAAAATAATGAAAAATCTCAATGCAAAGGTCAACAATTCATCTTCAAGTAATTAACGTTATCGATAAGTTATGTAACTGATGTGATTTCTTACAACCAGTGTGGATGGCTGTGCTAGGGATCTTAAAGTCCATTAAAATAATTGATATTCTATACACATGTAAAACTTATACATTTGTCTTGAGCAAGTGGCAAGTCTGCATTTATTTTTTATTCTTTATGTTTTTGTATTGCTGTTATCCTTGTGGAAAGAGCAAGCACAGCCTATAGTTTGTGCTATTTTGGATAGACCATAATACCATGCACACTTAAAACTGAGAAAAACATTACAGTTTTCCTTTCAAGCTTTGTCACACAAACAGTATGTAGACAACTGTCCTAATGAAGAGGGGAAAACAGAAGCGTGTTCCAGCACATCCGGATATGTCTGAACATTTGCCGCTCTGGCATATTTAATTAGCGGGCAGCATTTTGTACGCAACATCCATATATCAACACAACACCCACTGGCATGGCATCTGCAAAGTTACTATGGTAACCACATGCAACGTCTCATTGCAGTCATTATTTGTAATTAGAGCTCTCTAACTCATTTGCGTAAACCTTGATTTTTAGGCAGAGAGGTGAAAATGAAGGAAGCCTGTCTCATTGTTTAGTCTTAGAAATTTGGCAGAACACACAATGAAGGCATGGACGAAAAACATAGAGTTGACAACATTAACATGGAGGCTTGAATTATATAGTGATCAGTCTTTCTGCTTTCCTATGTTACTTCTGTGTAAATACAATCAACAGTTAAAAAATGTCCAAATGAAAATAATCTGTTAGAGAACAACTTGAACTGAGGATATTTCTTAAATCAACCTTACACGGATTAGTGAATTTATAAACTTCAATTTTCTCCTTACAGTGATACCCTACACTCTGCAGGGAATAAATGGTTATGAAAAACATTGTCTTTGAAGTTAGTTTGGTAGAAGCAAAACGCAATAAGAAGTTGTAAGGATTTCAGAGAGAGATTTCAGAGAGATTAGAAGAAAAGCCATGCCATAAAGATTAGACATTCATGTTAGAACGTCTCCGAAGCCGCAGCCTTCAAGTGAGTGAGTTTCAAGCAGAGGTGGGTAGTAACCAGTTACATTTACTTAGTTACATTTACTTGAGTAACTATTTGAGGAAAATGTACTTTTAAGAGTAGTTTTACTGCACTGTAATTTTTACTTTGAGTAATATTATTACTCTTACTTGAGTAAGATTTCCGGCTACTATACCTACTGTGAGTAACTTCATGAATAAAGAACAAATCTGTTTTAACCAAACATGCACCAGAGAGACAAAAACCTACAGTATATGTTAAAGTGAGACTTCTTGTTTGTGTACAAGCTTTGTTATTTGAATGTTTTTTTTTTTCTATATACTGAGCTCATTGAGGCATTTGGAGGTCAACTGAACATACAGTAATCAGTACAGATATTGTCATTGGAAGTACTTTGCACTGTTCTAACATACTGCATATACATCACCTGCCGTAATTATAGCTTTCAAGTTTAATGTTGATAAAATTGATTTAGAAAAGTGTTTACTTTATCTTTACTGTATCTTTTGTCTTTAAAATACCATAATCTGCGCATAACCTTATATTTTTATCTGAAATATTAACATATCACATTTCCGAATCTGTTGATATGCCAGGTAACAGCCAGCTCAAAAGCAGAAATCCTGTTATCATAAATCCAATTAATACAACCCAATCTGGGTTATATTGGTTACTCAGTCTTGCAAAGTGAATCAGCCCTCGGTTGAATTACCACAGCAGTGTACGGTTAAGGAATTATCCCCAGGGTGCTTGGTTAGATTTCTATCCCCAAAACAATGAATTACAAAGCAAAGGCTAGTAAAGACTGGGTTTAACATATTTATTGATCCACGTTATGGGTTTAATGAGTAATGTTTGGGTTAAAATTAATCATCAAACCACCTTTTTTTCTATACCCAGCTAAAGTTTGTATGTTAGTGTGGATGGCTGAGGCCAATCTGTAGTAGTCAATGGCCGAAATGGAAGGTACACCCTAGACACCTCACCAGTCCATCACAGGGCACTTGAAGACATACGGAACAAAAAACATGGACACACTTGCTATCCCCTAAGGGCAATTTAGACTGTCACATTGCACTATTGTGCACAGTTTTGGACTGTGAGGTGAAGCTGGAGTACCTGAAAAGAACACAAATATGTAGCAGAACATGCAAGCTCAACAAAAGGATCTTCTTGCTATGGGGCAACAGTCCTAACAACTTGCTCATCACGCAGAAAATGTTGATGTCTTTGTAAAAATGTTAAAAACAAATTTCATAACAATATCCAATGAGAATTTTATTGGCAATAAATATAATATCGATACTAGAATCCATACTCATATTATGTATAAAACATGGTATAAAACATTGTCTGTTTAAATAATCATCATCTTTGTTTGTCATTGCTTCTTTGTTGAAATTTACCCTCTGCATTTAACCCATCAGGGTTGGGTGGGCTGCCACAGTACTGCGCCTGGGGTACATTCTGGTGCTAAAGGTCTTGCTCTGGGACCCTATGTTGAGTTTATGACCAATTCCTTTGTCAAAATGTGAATGATGAATGTAGCTAGCAAATAAGGCTAATGTTATTTTTGGCTAAAGACCTTAACACTACCAACAGTAGACAGCATAATTCTGCAAACTCATCATTTCCGTTTCCATGAAGTCCGATCAGACCACTGTAGAGTTCTTAATATAAATTATGAGGATCCTTCTACTCTCTCCTCTACTTCACCAAACAGGTGAATTTATGACCCACATTTTTGCTTAAACCTGTGGTCCCTGGAGCATTCAGCTGAAAGAAATAGCTCAACGCTTTTTAGAGTTTTGAAAAATGCTGTTTTCAATGGAGAAGTGTCAAAACAAACATTGCATCTAAGTTTGCTGAATAAGGGCTGTGTTTTACCACAAGGCAGTTGGCCAACTGATTGTAACCCACCACCAAAAATACCTCTTGTGGTTATACAAGGATCAAAACTGCGGTATGTCTTTAGGTAATGTTACCTAACTAACAAATATCACCTTGTATAAGACTTTCCTGTAGGAAGATGAAACTGGCCTTGAATTAACAATCACAGCTAAGAGGCATGAAGAAACAGTCAAAACATTCCAATGAATGCACACAATTAAAGCGGTAATCAATATGGCTGTGACGTTAAAAGCACACACTTTATCAAACTAATGTGCAGCAGATGCCGTGTGTAACTGGTGAATAAATAAGCTTCAAGTTTGTGATTTTAGATTAATGGTGTCAAATGCATTTCGTACTAAATAAAGCCAAAAACCATTCAGTCAAATTAAACGGCCCATAACGAATACCTTTATGCATTTTTGACAGCCTGGCTCTAAAATGTTATATAATAAACGCTTTATTTTATTTGTGATTTTAAAATTTGATTTTACCATGAGTATTTTACCATCACACCATTTGGCTACGACATTGGGCTCTCCTTATTAGTTACGGCTAAATAGCAAGGATACCTTATATAACTAAGTGACTATTTCATCAAGTGCTAACTTTAGTCCTTAATCTTTAACAGTAAAGTGGTCCAAACTTAAGAGTAATCATTGAGCACAGTTTGTGCTGCGGTACAGTGTCCCTTTGGTGGAGCTTTGTCACTTAAAGTAAAAACAAGCAGAGACTATTAAATCCTCTTTATTGAACCTCAATCAGCAGGTTCGGTTTCTTGCAAGTCCATATGATGAAAATCCCTTTCCAAAACTCAGGTTTATAGATTTTGGAAAGAAAAAAACCCCACCAAGCCAGTGCCATGGTTGGGTCTGGGAAATCTTGGGCCTTTCAAATTAATGTGACTTAAAGGTACATAACCATGTTATTTGACATTTTTTTTTATACGTCAGTAGCTCACTTTGGATGTATACACAGTTTTTCAGAAAGATTATTACATCCTGCTGGCGTATTAGTTGTTATTTTGGTGTTTTATTCTTTGTTTTTACTCAGTTTGTTAATAAAGCCCTTTGTGTATATTTATAACAACGGAAGCATGACAGTGCGCATGTGCAGCAGGGGATAAACAAGGAAGTGGCAAATGACTATTAGCACCTCCCAGTGAAGTAATAGAGACAATGAAGAAAGGTTAACGTCCAGTGTGAAAAAACGCAAAAAAATATAGGATTCCGAGAGGGAAAAGACTGGAATAGCGCTGGGAATACAGTATGAACGTTGGTGTTCACTGAAGTGGAAGCTAAAGCTAAGCTGCCAATTGCTCAGATGTGACAGCAGAGTTGATTGACGTGAGTAAATGTTATTAATAACTGTAATAATAGTAATAGCACTGCTCTTCTTGTCCTCCACAGTCCCAAGTACACACAACATTATAAATAGATAAATAAATTGTTTGGTTCTAACATTGATGCTATGTCCCTGTTTCTGTTTATGAACGGAAATAATACAAGGCTCTTAGAGTTGCAGTAGATTGGTTTATTTCATTTATAACAGTTAGTCTTCGAGCTGCCGCTTTACCGCGAGGCATTGCAGAGGGGTCAGGCTTGGTCTGCCGTTACTTAGTAGTGATTTATTAGTCACCATCTGGCTTTCTGATCGTTCTCTAGTACTGCCTGTAGATGGTGGCCTGTCTGTTTATATCTGCTCATTGCGCCCTGTGCTGGGTTTTATTTAGGCTCAAAATGAACAATCAAAACACAATCAGGATGGACGCTTGATGTATATAACTTTATTTTATCATGATCAAGCTTTTTTTTATAAGCGTATATTATGGCTATACACCTTTAATGTTTCTACACACTAAATAGCATATTTTACAAGGACAAAGCACCCTGCTTTTAGTAAAAAAAATAAAATAAAAAAGGTTATTCAAATAGTTTTGGGAACAAAACACAAAACTGAACTTGTGAACTTGGCCTTCTTAATCTTCAATTTTCCCCGGAAAAAGAAAACTATACCAGATAAATTAATAAGCAAACTTGCAACTTCCTTTGTTTCACACAATAATCTTTGACTTGAGTTGTTAGCATATTACTTAATTGTGTTCCTCTGTGCCCATCTGCTTTTTTTCATTCAACTGTCAGCCTCTGCTTCTGCTCCCTAATGGAAGTTTTAAATAACCATTAAAGAGGAAAATGATGGTTAAAGAATTCAACAAACCTCTTAGCTGTTTAATTTTGCACATTTGCGTTGATCATTCAATGGGGGAAGCTGAGGTAAGGTGTCAGCGAGAAGCTTATAATGAAGTTTTTCAGGCAGGAGGATAAGCCTGTATTTGCTCAAGGTCCTGTTGTCAATATGCATCCTAATTCTTTCAGAAAGGTCTGTGGTAATAAGGGCAGGTGCACAGCCTTTCTTTTCCTTCCAGATAACACCTGGTTTTGCCCTGCTTGATACATAAGAATGAGGGGAAAAATATATTTTTTTGAGGTTGGCTATACATATATAAAACCAGCTGATATATCCAGGCTCAGCCATATCTCAGTGGTCCAGCTGTCTTCAAACTCAAATCCTTGCAGTTCAAAGCAATCCTATTGGTTTATATAGTGTGTGTGTGTATCTTTGCAGAACTGCACATACATGTGCAGTATATAAAGGCCTCAATGTTTTATATTTTTTACGTTTGCAAAGTAAAACTTTAATTTAAAAAAAGGTATCAATTAAGGTTAATTTTGATGTCAAAGCAGTAGAACATCATAAATCACTAGGAAAAAGTTATATCAGGCACCAATTACCTTTTTTATCAGAAAGAACTTACATTTATCTGTCTTTTGTGACTCCAATTAGTGAAGCGACAAACAAGATGAATAAAAAAAAGTAAGATCTGCTTTGGAACAAATACTAGATTAACCAGGATAAAACAGTGTCTGCTTGATCTTTTCTTTTCTAGGCTTACACCAATGTGTGGAAAAACAACTACAGGCAGGTCTCTGTCACACAAAATGTATTCTTGCATTTGCTAGTGTGTTCTTGCTGGCTCATTTATGCACACAACGCGTCTGCATGGTTGGTATAAACAAAATCTTCAGTAACACCAACGAACACACTCTAATTAAATTATTTGAACCTATAAAAGAAAATCAGCTTTGCTTTATATGCTGCTGCGTTTTGAAAAGTGTTAACTCTGCAAACCACCTAACTTCTTAGCTAATGAGTTTATATCAACAAAGGGCCTTCCACCGCGGTATGTGCTCAATAACAGCTATTAAGTGTTTAAATCTGATTGAGAACACAATCATAAACCATATATAAATCCTGTGATCTTTCAAGTTAGGTTTTTGCGTGCCAAGGCGAACACTTAGACAAGCAAACTGATTCGACAAACATTAGTGAAAGAATGGGTCACTCTCATTACCTCAATACTTTTTATCTTGGTACCACAATGGGAGGCTAACTGTGAAATAAGCCCAGTATCAATATTTCCCCAAGATTATACAGTCAACAGATCCTGGTGTTATAATATTTGGACGTGACTGGAGCCGACAACAGCTCAGTAAAAAAAGTGGTAGTCCAATTAAAAACACGGTCAATGGTTGCTGAGGAGCAGTGGGCGCAGATGTGGCTTATTTTCTGCAGTGTTATAGCTACAGACCTTCAGACCTCATGTGGCCTTCAGATAAGGTCAAGAGCAGTGTGTAGAGATCTTTGTGGAATTGAATTCCTTCATCCAGCAGCTGCCTCCAAGCCTTACATCACCAACTGCAATCCACGATCATCAGTGTCTGAGCTCACAAATGCCCTGGTAGAAGAAGGGTCAGAAATTCCTGTGAACACAAACCTAAACTTTCCAGAGAAGTTGAAGCTTGTGTTGTTGAAAAGAGTGTGATAGAAATCCCGTACAACACCATGGATTAAGAACGGATTCAAGTTATGAAGGCAGATGAGCAAAAACATTGACAATGTAATCCCACCATCCTCGGAAAGGTGAGCAAAGAGCAGCTGAAACACTCAACAAATTTATTTACGTACAACAATTTTTCCTGTGCGTATTGTTTGCACATCGAAACACACTGAAACATCTTACAGGCTGAGTCATCTTAATAGACACAGCATCCATGTCGGCCTTTACGTAACATTCTGCAGACAACTCTATATCACATGTCATCAGCACGGCAAGAGTTTATTAAAGAGTCTAGATGCAACAAGACATAATCTTTTAAACTCTCAGATCAGTTGATTGCACTGACCAACAACACTCACCGAGAGGCTTAATGGGTGAATAGTCCTTAGCAGCTAATAAACAAATTTTCGAGTCACAAGGTAAAGATAGCATTCTGCAGTACGAACGTCTAGAAATAAATGATAACACTACCCCCATTTCTGGCACTCCCAAAATGATGTAGTGGCCTTCTGATCCGAATTACCTTGTGTTGGAGAAGCATCTTGAGGCTGAGCAACAAAAACTCTATATAGGACAACTGGCTGCTGTTGAATAAAATGGCTAGGAATCACAATATTATTGTGAGGGAGTTCTTTTGGCTGCTCCCTTATCAAGGGGTCACCATAGCAAGTCATTACAACTTGCACTCAGACTTGGCAGCGTTTTTACATTGGTGTTGAGGGTATGGATAATGGTAGGATTCTTTCATTATTTGGAAGTGTTTGGTAATGGTTTTGGTTCTTTGATTTGGTTGGACATGTTTTTCATGTCACTTATTTATATTCTTTAGGTCTTGCCATATTCAGTCATTAGTTTTCAGTCCACGTTTTAGATTTGTTAGATGTTTTTCCTAGTTCCTGCATTGTCTTCTAGTTGTTTTGCCTTCTAGTTGTTTCTTGCATTAATTTTTGCTGAAGGTTTTGTTTGTTTTCAGCCATTATGTCCTTTTATATGTATTCAGCTCCATTCACGTTTGTTTCAGTTTGTCTGCTTCTACCATAGCCCCAACCAATTAAGCTTATTCAGTTCACATGTTGCTTTGTCATCATCATCATGCTTACCACCTGTTTTCTTTGCTTTTTATACTCCCAACTGTTCCTGACAGGGTTCAGTTGTTCCATCAAGAACAATTCTATATATTTTTAATAATAGTAATATATCAATGTAACTGTTTTATTTTTTTAATTGATATAGAAAACTGAGTAAGCAAATTGATTATAATTTACCTCTTTGAACTTGAACATATTGTATAATTTAAAATAAGGAAACAGAAGAATAGACTAGGTTCTGGAGAAAGGGTGGGAATAAATAAACTGTACTTCTTCCCACTCATTTTTAAATATTTACATTACAATCACACTGTTTTGATTTTGTTTGAGGAATTCATTTTCTTTATTTTCAGTTCTTTACTTGTTCGAAATAAACCTCCCTACAGCTTAACATTAAAGATAATTTGACACAATAGTAATGAAACTGATCTTCCAGTCTTGGGTATGTAGAGTATTTTATTGACACTTCTAAGTTAAATTACAATATGGTTCTTTGTTACCATTTGAGGGTCCATCATTCAGTTTTCATCAGTCTTAAATATGACTAAACACTGTAAAATCACAAGCGGATGTTGTTCCTGTTCTGACCAGCAAATGTCGGCAAGTATTTCCAAGAAGGTACTTGGTATGTGTAGACGAGGCACTAAGGCTGTATTAATGTTGTGTTACATTTTTCTTAAAATTTTAACTGTTGAGCAGGGAATCACTTCACATCAGAGTTGTGTGCGTTACGGTTGCAAGTCGGAAAATACTGTCCTCTATTTGTTTTGCCGCTAACTACTGTTAGCTATACAAGCTGATAATTAATTTGTCTTCACTTTAAATCTTGACACACAAAAGGAACATGGTCGTTTAGATTTTACATCACTATGTATGTTTTAATTAAGTAAGACATACACCATAGGAAGTGAAAATAAAAGGTCTGAACCAGAAACTATAACTATGTCCTACATGTGTGCAGCCATATTGGTGACAAAACGCAACCTCAAGAGTGTTATTTCGTTTTTCCAACTAGGAATTTGGAAATTGTAACTTCCACGTACAAAGCAAATGCAACATGGGATGCAAAGCAAGTTTGAGGGGATTTTTCAACCACAGTCTAAGAGCAGTTAGGGAAGCTTAGAGTGGAACTTAATATTGGTAACTAATTACCTTTCTGAGGAGAAAAACTCCTTCTTGGGATATCCTTATTTGCATAGATCTACAGAATAGATTTTCCTAAGTAGTTTAATTTTCAACAGTCATAATTAAAACAAATTATGCAAATTAGACCTATGCAATTAATTTATTTCCATAATTTCTCATTACATTCTATAATCTGTTGAAGTGCTGCTTAAATATCCCACTAAGTAATGGATCAACAAGATAAGATTATTTAAGACATAGGCTGACAACCCCTTCCCACTGCTGCAAATGTAGTGAAAAAGTTCACTTTCGGTGGACCTCAATGCACTACTTGGAAAACGGTCAGAAACATACAGTACACTCCATATACCTAAGCGGAGGCAATGTAATATCAAACTTTCTCAGCGTCAGAGTTACCTTTACAATAGTTCACATATATGTTTCTTTTTTAATGATGCCAAGAGCAGTCTGTGACTATAGGGGATGAGAAAAGTTTCACTTAGTTTGCTTCTCGTAGCATGTACTCCGTTGCCCCGTTAAATAAAATGCATACAGTAAGTCAGATAATACTCATCACAGACTTACAGATGCTATACTGTTTTGCCCACAAGACAAGTGGTACAGACCATGAGATGCTCATTACGATGCTACTTTGCTGCTTGATGTTTATACCCCAGGACAATTATACATGATTACCCAATGCATACAAAGGCAAAACAAAGCCTGAAGGAGAGCAGTGAATGGGGAGGTGGGCAACTAATTAATACAGGCTTTTCACAGAACAAAAGTGTGTGCGTGTGTGCGTTTTTGAGGTAGACTCTGCAGAGGTGCTGATTAGTGGTTGCTGAATAGTTGCAAATTTTTATTCCCTGCACATTTCACAGATAAGATAAAATTGGCTGCAATCTTGGGGCACCTGACACTTTCATATCTTTGGACTTACTACCGATTATTGAGACCAGGTTTTGGCCCAAAACGACACATCTGATCCTATTATCGGAACAATGCAAACAAAGCATTGCATTTTACATGGTCAGGATGAACTCTCAAAGTACACACAAAGCAAAAAAACTTGGAAAACATGAAAAATAGAGAGAGCAACTGAGAGCACCAGATGGTAATAACATGCACAGGGGAAGATGAGTATCCAGTAATGACTGAGAGCATCAGGAAGAATATATAAAGTTGAAACCAGATGTTTACATGCACATATCCTAAAATTAAATACTACTGTTTCCTGTTTCAGTTCAGTTAGGAGTACCGAAATAATTTCTATTTGTTAAATCCTAAACATTATATTGTTGTCTGTAAAGCTAGAAATAAAAACTTCAGAATAAAACCAGCATTGACAATTAAAAAAGTAATGAACAACTTCACGTGATAAAAGATGTTCCATAGTCGTTATATGAGTAATATGAGCAAAACAAACAGTCAGAACTATCTAAGTTGACAAATCTAATTTTCATTTGAGAAATTCGCTCATGTGTTAAACTGAACGTTTTTAAAATGCATCGCTCTCATTTTATGGGTTTGTGTTTACCCTCACAAGTTTGATGTTAGGTTGGCTTTAGTTGTTTTGACCAGTCACGTCTGTGACCCCCTCAGCTGGCACATATGTTAAGTCTGGGATCCTTGTGGTCTTTCAGTCGTGAAGTAAAACAATAAATAGTTGAATGCCAACTCTTTTCAGAATCTGTGAAGACTGTGAAAGTTGTGGAGCTTGTCCCCTGTTCAAGTGTATGTAAGCTTATGAATTTGAAGAAAGTGAAAATAAAATCCTCTAAATAATCCTCTAATTGTTCTGGTGTTTAGAAACAAGAAATCGTTTTGGTAATCCTAATTGACCCAAAACAGGAAAGGTTTAGATTTAATGTAACACAGCTGAAAAAAAAATGATTATGTGCTTTTAATACAATATATGTAAATATCTGCTTTCAGCTGTGCTGGGATGGTGATTACTGGAATAAGGAACAGGTGGGTGATTAAAAACAAGCTGCAGCTGGGAAGGAGCCAAGGATCTCAGGGAAACTGAGGAAAATAAGTGGAGAAATGATGCAAGGCCAGCACAGAGATCAGGTAAACCATATCTAAATGGAAACATTACTAAACATGAGCATAACCCAGAAATACAAATATTAAGGGTTTGCACAATCTTTTTCCAACTCTGAGAGCTGCGGTTACCCAATTAAGCCCCGACTGATATTAATATAACAGTTTTGTGAATTAAGTCAATTAATCAGTCAGTAGAATATGAAACATTTCAGTCTTTATGTTTATGTGTGATCCCTAATAGTTTATTTAGAATTTTTTCCACATTTATGTTGATAATGTTTAATGACATGATAAACTCTGATCCCTGTGATCTGGGGTCCGTTCTTCGTACGTTGCTTAAAACATCCAAGATCAAATGAGACATCCAAGATGATTTCATCCGGCTAATCATGATCCGGCTAATTGGGTTCTTCAAACACACCTGTTGTTTATGATTAGTATGGCTGGATTGAGTTATCTGAGACAACTGCGCGTTCATGCGTTTGTTTAAAAGGGGAAATGTATCGATAGTAGAAACAATGATCAGCAGCGCTGCTATTGGCTGGTCAGTATGGCCAAAGAACGCCCACAGTTTTTTTCCCAGCTGAACAAGAGCTTTTAAAAGAAGGTTATGCCGAATTTGAGTCAATTAAAACGACAGGTAACACCTCAAAGTCTGCTAAAACAAGGAGAGAGGGCTGGCAAAAAGCAACAGACAAATTAAATTGTAAATACTGTCCATGATAGATGTTTCTATCACTTTCTACAGTATATATTTTTGCATTTTAATAATTTCATAAGTACTTTGTTCTTTTATGTCAGAGCCTCCATGGGAGCCACTCGAACATGGGGAAAAAAGTGAAGTACAAGAATATTCTACAAAATGATAGCCTTTAAATATTATACTGTATTTTAAAAAGCAACTTCTCCTTTTTTTAAAAAGCCACTGTTAAATTATGTGTTTGTCTGTTTTTAACAGCCACCAATAAGAAGGCTGAAAAAAAAATCGGGTTCTTTTTACTTTTACATGTTTAACCCTTTTTCTTTTTTTTTCACAAAATGACTCAAGGTGCCACCTGTTCCCTATATTAACGGCATCTTCAACAAAAGAAAAAGTATTTTGACCTGAAAAAAAATACAAATTAAGAGGAGAAATTGAACTCCACAACGTGAAAAAGAGAAAAACTGCACTAGAGATCGAGTTGCTTCAAAAGGACCTTCAGAGTAAATTCTAATACACCATTTTACACACAGTAGTATTGCTGACTTTACATAACTATCTCTTACTGCAGGCAAAAGATGATTTGATAACTTTTCTTTATAAATAATTGTTTAAATAAAACGACAGGAACAAAGCATTATTTGTTTCGTGTTTTATTGAACATAAAAAAAAATGGTGTTCCACAATTCTGTCCCTTCCTCTGCCACTAGGTGGTCCAAGTGCGCTGGCTAGACACAGACTTCCCTATCTCCTCCGCTACGATCTAATCTTGTTTACATGAAATAAGCCTGCTCGGGAGCAGGCTCAACTTTGCGCACATGTTGCTATGACAACAAGTCCGGGATGAGTTTCGAAGAACCAAAAGATCCAAGATCATGCCAAATCGTCAACAATGAAATCCTGCTAATTGAGTTAGCGACGTACGAAGAACGGACCCCTGATCTCATCCTGTTGGCAAACACTTTGCTCTCAAATGAAGAAGAAAACCCCTTCCATACCATCTCATCAGCGCTGCCTGCAAAGTGATGCAAGTGTTAAGGAATGATAGCCTCGTGAGACCACCCTGATCTCGCGAGCTTTCAAGGTTTCACTCGCAGATATGCGGAGCAAATCTATCTGGCGGAGTCAGGTAAAAGGAATGATGCTTGCAAAGTAATACGAAACCAAACACCAAGGTGACTAACGCAGAGGCCTTTGATTCATAACAAGAAGGCATGAGCTTTATTTTCCTGAGCAGCTGTGTGTTACAATTGATCATCACATGAAAATCTTTTTTTTTCTTTACCTGCAGATATTGGATGGTTGGAAAGTGGCTTTACAAACAGCAGAACACCATGAGAATACAATGGAGAGGTAGTTTTGCACACACAGGCTACCCCCTTAGACCTTTTATAGAGTTCTTGGTTAAATAAAACAGATCAATAAACAGATGTAAGGCTAGTCATTTTTATTATATTCACTGTTTTGTTGTGTTGTGTTCTCCAGCCTCCCGCTAACTTGGAATAGATGAAGCAGGCTTGGTGGGTGGATTTTATTATGGCATAAAATGTATGAGGTCGGGTATTAAATGCTTTTTAATTACTTTCATATTGTGTTTTTTTCCCACAAATACTAAGCTACAAAAGAGGCTCCCGTAGACAAAAGTTTTCTCTTACTTTAAGATGTTTAGTTATTTTTTTCACCTCTGAGTATTTGCCTGATTAAAAGGAAGTGCTGAACACATTTTACCTGCCACTATCCAGTTGCAAAAAATCCTGTTTCAAATATAGTATGGTCCACTGCCTTAAAAGGTCTGTTTTAATGGACTTTATCACAAAAAAAATCTACCAAGTGAATAACAGTGTTAATAGAAAAGACTTCAACTCTATTCGAATTGGTCTTTTGTAAAAGCAGCTTTAATGGAATCTATTAGAGTGCACAATTTTTATTATTTCTTTTATTTAACAATCCTGTTTAAAAACACAAATTAGAATAAACCACATGAATTGTCTTTAAAGTGCTGTAACTGTATTGATTTGGGAGACAAATTGTTTTATTTCCTGCTTGGACAGAAAAAAAGGTGTTAATTTTTTTTCTTTGTCTGCCTGTTTAATGCAAAGAGAATGTGCAAGAATTGTGGAGAAGACTTTTTACAAAATATAATAATAATAATGAAATCCATAATTAAAACAGCTGTCTTTAAAAATGCAACACAGAGTGCCGGCTGTGGTGAAGAATTGCTCCATCACTAAGAGTCCTTCTAGCTTCCCTGAGTGCCCCACCTGAAGGCAAGTGCAATACTAAATTACTTAAGTGCCCATTTAAATCTTCAGTGAAAAAAAAAAAGGAAATTACAGATGGATTTATTCAAAAAGCCTTGTTACTTCATCAGAATGAAATCTGACATAAGGTGAAATTATAAAGTGATTAAATAGACTACATATTAAATTTTTCATGCAGACTTGGAGTTCCTTACTACTTTATATATATATATATATATATATATATATATATATATATATATATATATATATATATATATATATATATATATATATATATATATATACCCTGATTTAATAAAGTCTTCAGTAATATATTAGTCTTAAATAACATTGACATGCACAGTGCTTTCAAAATTTCCTGAGATTTAACTCAGTTCACAGAGTAAAATGTAACATTATTGGCGCACTTAGGAGTCCTATTACATCATCCAATAAGTTATTTTTTTAAGTACTGCATTGTAGGTCACAGTCTAATAAAAGTGGGATTGTTTTTATTGATTTTTGCACTAAGAAGACTTTTATTTATCTCTGAAATGTAGTTTTTCGTATCAAGGCAGTTGTATTATCTTCATTAGTGAGAAATCACTCTATGTATGAATCTACCATGAACACAGATTAAGTTTACCTCAGTGATGTTTTTGTATATTTAAAAGATTTTGTATTTTAATTTTTTCTACTTCTATTACTCTAAGTAACTCTTACCTAAATGTACACCTCATAGCGTCTCTTATAACCCACTCATCTTTGCGCTGGAATCTGTCCTTTATTACGTGATTGTACTCGGGGCCCAGCATAAGGAGTTTACGTCAGCAGCCAGAACACCTGTGACTAACCGCGTCTTTCACTCCACTCTTCCCTTTTTATCTTTTAATGTCAAACAGCTCCCAAAATAAGCCCACGCACCACCACCGCTTACTCTGGGCAGAAAAAGGGCTATTATTCATGCTGTACTTTGCTGTGGCATAACAACAAAGCCGTGCAACAAAGAAGGCAGTGGAATGAAGCTGTTTGTCATTTGCATTTATAAAGTATGGGAAAAGAAAACAATTTCATCACAGCAGTGCGTGGAACTATTTACTGAGAAGAGACTCGAATTAATTTTCATGCAACGTGACTAATATTAAGGGAAATATGATGTCCAAATGTCCGTTATCTCAAAGTTTTGTCCTTTTGTCCTCCTTTACGCTGACACCCTTAAATAAAACATAGTAGAACCTTCCAAAGTAACCTAATGAGTCAATAGACTCCATGCACATGTTGTTCTGTGAAGGCCTCATTTGTTTGAGAACATTAGTGAACAAACAGCATCATGGAGACCAAAGAAATCCCCAGACAGGCCAGAGAAAGTTTGCTGAGAAATTCAAAGCAGAGTTTGGTTATAAAACTATACCTCAAGATGTGAGCTTGAGGCCATCTATTGCCCCAGGGATGTGTTCTCTCTCCACTCCTCTGCTCCCTGTACACAAATGACTGCACCTCAGCGTACCTGTCTGTGAAACTCCTGAAGTTTGCGGACAAAACCTCTATCATTGGTCTGATCCAGGATGGTGATAGTCTGCGCACGGACAGGTGGTGGATCGACTGGTCCCTAGGTGCAGGCAGATAACTTCTAGTCAAAAACTCTACACAGAACCCCACCTCCATTAATCTGTGCTGTCCCTTTAATTGAGTGGGGGCCTGGTTGTAAGAACAGGGAGTTTGCGTCCTGAAAAGGCCACAAGTTCCCTGGTTCGAATCTCACAGACCGCCACTCTGGGTAAGAGACCCTGAGCAAGACCATTAGCCCCAGAAAACCTTGCAGATATAATTACATCAAAAAGTGTTTTTTACACTGTAATACATCCCTGGGGTCAAACACATGTGTCCACAACCCTTTTCAGATTTATATTTGTAAAATGTTTAGAAAAACATGTATCATCCTTCCAAAATTATGCACACCTTTGTGTTGGTGTATCATATAAAATCCCCAAAAGGCTACTAAAATCTATGTTTGCAACAGGAGATACTGTAGTAATGTCAGTATGAATTCATCGGAAAGGTACCACAAACTTCCAAAAAGGGCAAAGGCTGCATTATAATTGGAAAAAAAATTCATTGGTATTTTATCAAATTGATGCTTAATGTAACTTTAACAATGAAATTTGAATGAAGTGACTTGAGTTGAATTTAATTTAAATTGCCCTAAGATTACTGTTTTTTTCCTGATTCGGTGCAATGTCAGTTGACCAAATCAAAATAAATACATATGATTCTCAATTTCCTGGGCAACAATCTGTTGTGGATGGCTCATTAACAATACTTTGAATTCAGCCTTTGCTGCTGCTTCTGCTTCTTCTTACATATTTTTAAGAAACTGTACCGTTGCCTTGGCCGTCCTGAAGGTATAAGGATGTTAGTATTGAGCCATATGTACAGACATATTTTTGAGACACTTCGCTGATAATAAAGCATGTGACAATAAATCAGTTGGTTGTAAAGATTAGTATAAAAGGATAGTGTCTTAGTTCCCTGGTGCAGCCTGTGAATAAGAACTTTAAATCCCATGCTTTAACCCCCCACTTTGCTTTCAGAAGAAAAACTTTACAAATAATGTTTAATTTTAACATCAAATTTTAATTTTAGTTCTGTCTTGCATAACTCACAACTGCTTCTTCCTTCCTACAACATAGCTTCAGCTGATGGTCATTCAGTAAAAGCACTGTGAAATAAAATCAATCTGAGATCTTGAACTCACTAGGTGGCACACATCTCAAGAAACGTGAGTCCACTGATATAATGTGCAGCACTTTAGCATAATCTTATGTGGCCAATTATAAGTCAGCAGCATAAGCTAGAACATAATACTTTATGCTTCAAAGAGCACTGCACTGACCTCTTAAAAAGTCAGGTCTCAGGGAAAGTGGTAAAAGCATTGCATCATAACAGGTTTGGCCCGGTGGAGGGCTTGAGGCCATCTATTGCTCATCCAGAGAAAGCCATTACACAGACAGGGTCACAGAAACATCGTCTGTGGACCTTTGTAAATGTTGGCCGCTGTGGGAAATCTGGAGAAAAGCAACAGTTCAAAATTAAAAGACATAATTCTAAAGAAATGTAAAAAACAGAAAAAAAAAGAAACAATGTGAAATCTATCAGAAGTATGGTTCCTCCTTTGGTAATTTCGAGATGGCTCAATGTGCCAGCAATGTTAGATCAGCATAAATGGATGATAATGTCCAGCCATCATACCATTTGGGAAGGAGACTGATTCCATGTACCATAGATGAGCATGTCCTTGTATTATATGTTCAAATTAATCCCAGAAAACAAGGCAAAATATGAAGATTGTGGCTGAAGCTGCTATAAAGGTGAAACCAAGTCTGCTCAGAGAGGAAGAAGCCATTACTCAAACAGCAAGTCAGGTTTCAATATACTAATGTACTCCGGATTCAAAACCTTTGATTTTTGGAGTCATATCTTGTGTTCTCATAGAAGTAAATATGAAATGTTTGGCCATAATGGCCATTCTTAACATTTGGGGAGAAACTAGCAGGCCTGAGAACTACATCCTTTCTGTCGAGTATGGCGGTGGCAGCATTGTGTTCTGTGGATGTTTTGCTGCAGAGAAGACTGCGACATTTGATAAAACAGATATAAAATTGAAGCAACCTCACTAGACATCCCGTTAAAGCACTGGCACAACTAGGTGTTCTCAAAGGATAATTATCCTATGCACAAAGGACAACGAAGTCAATGCTTTGCTTTCGCCACCACATGGCACTGATATAAGTCCAATAGAAAATCTGTAGGCAGGGCTGAAAAGGTGTATGTTAGCAAGGCACCCTATAAACCTGACTCTGGTCCACAGTTCTGTCAGGAGGAATTGGTCAAAGTTTGTTTAAAGAAAAACTGTTGTGAGAAACTTGTGGAAGGACACCGCAAGGTTTTGACCAAAGTCATAAAGTTTAAAAGACCATTCAAACAGATTTTAAGACTATCTTTATCAGGTTATTTAAAAAGTCCTGTTTCAACAAACAGAAATAATTTCGGTATTCCCAACTCATTTAATTCAGGAAAGGTTTAGTTGGATTTTATGTCCGACCGAGAGGGAGAGAAAATGTGTCTTGTTGCACAGGGTTAGGGTTAGGGTTAGCTTTTCAAGTATAATATATTTAATAAACATATTTAAGTATTTTCTTATGATGCAGAGCATTTATTATGAAGCAGAAACAATAAAACAGAACCCGGTGCGTAGATCTAGAGAGACTTGTCTAAATGAAGCACGATACATTAGCTGTCACAGCAGCATAATGAGAAGCTTCTGCTTTACATGTCAGGAAATTGTTCTCAATTCAACAAGATGATGTATCCTCTCTGATAACTCTGAAGTGATCTTCACATGCTGACGCACAGATAGGACTTAATGACTCAAAAAACGCTGCTCTCCACCTAAAATAAGACAGTTTGTGCTGAGAGAGGCTAACGGTGAAGGAGAGAGAAAAAAAAACAGAGGTTTTTGTTTTAAAGCTACGTACACACCTACCAAGCCTCTCCATGCTGTTGGTGTGGAGAACTAGGTATGACAGTCGGGGTAACGTAACAGTGGTTTAATTGGAAGATTAGCTCCAATTGTTTGTTTAATGACTGGCTGTTAACATCCCCATTTTCTCCTCATTAACTGATAAAACACAGCGTTGCTGCACATAATGTTTCGTGAAAAGCTGGAGGAATGTTAATTTAAGGTAAACACCTTTTTCCTGTATGTGTTTATCCATAATAAAAACACACTCAGGATGTTTTAGTCTGCAGTAATGTGAGGGAACATGTGATCATTAACCATCTGTAATATAAGTTGGCAGGAGTTCCGGCTTTTTAGCGTGCTGTTAGCCACTCAGATGTAGAAATTTAAAGTAGCATTGCCTCTTATGATTTTACTTGCAATGTTGAGCAAGCCAATGATCTTTACCGCTTTCCCCAGAGCCGATGGGTGATATGCAAAACAGGTCAGGTTGCACTCTGCAGAAACCATAAATTTCCTGCGAACAACTGAGAGGAGCTCATAAGGGCTGTGATTAGGAAATGAGGTGCTGCCGCTGCGAAGCTGCGCACCACCACATCCCCTCTGCCTCCTCAGCAGTCCCGTCACGCATCCCGACACGTCACGCTTTTACGCGTTCCCATAAAAACGGAGATCATCAAAGGCACCTGCACTGAATCGCTGAGGTTCAGCCCTAATTTCGACAAACAGACACAAAAAAATTACTTTCATGCTTCTTAGTGCTCGTTGGTATACAAAGCAGTTGAATCCAGCGTAAGAGTCTGCATCCGAGCGAATGCTGAGGGTTGAGGTGAGCATTGATTAGTAGCAGCATAGCAGGTCATGCCCCAACGCTTCATCAATACGTCAAAGTTGGCCTTTTACTCAGCACAGTCCCAGCTGTGACTGCAGATCTCTGGCTGCTCTGCCTGTGCACGTCGGCCTGGCTTTTAAAATGTCGGACTAATGACAAAAATATTGAGCTATAGCAAAAATACAAGGCGGTGATGATTTAAGTCAAAAGAAGATCCCTTATAGAGAGGAGATCTGGTACACCGTGTGGGACATTTTGCTGACTTGTTTGTTAGCTCAGAGGAAGGGTCACCATGAATCAATAGTGGGTTGTTAGTGGTTAGTGCAATCCTACAATAAAACACTCAGATCCTAACGAAAACAATCTCTTTGAGGATGATATGTCACAGGGTGAGTCCCTTTATTGTCTAATTGTATCTTTTGAACTCTACCGTCTCAAGATGTTAATTAGATTTTTTTCAAAAAGTGTACACGGTAAATCTCCTAGTTTGTTTCTGCTGAATGATTAAAGCACTAAGAAATTGAGTATTTAGTACTATAAAAATGCTAAGCCACTGCTGCTAACTTAATTGTTTTGCTTTTAAGCAGTTTGATGCTGTCATGATCATTTAAGGTGTCGTTTCAGTCATTTTCCAGGCTTTCCGTGGGACTTTCTAGGCTTTTCTGTGGGTTTTGGCTGCTTTTCCATACATTTTCTGTGCAGTCCTTGTACTTGCTAAAAATGACTGAAGTGGACAAATATAGGTTTAACTTAAAATTGGCAGAAATAAAAATTATACATCCTCCCATGTGTGATTTAATGTCAGTATGAATGCAGAGGTTGTGTAAAGGCCTTAGAGTTTTGTTAGAGAACATTAGTGAACAAACCTGAACATAATGGATGTTGAGGAAAACCTTTAAGATGTACTAAAAGCCTTAAGGTCATCTTTCATCTTCCATCAACATAAAAACCCTAAAGATGTATCAAGAGCTATAGTGGAAAGGCTTAGATTCAGTCATATGCATGTGTTATATTGGCCCAGTCAAAGTCGAGACGCAAATCTAGCTGAGAATCTGTAACAAGACTTTGAAACTGATGTTTACAGATGCTCTCTGCACAATCTGACTAAATCTTAGCTACTTTCCATCTATTTTTTAAATTATGTAGCCTACTACTTTATGGTCTATTACCTAATCCTAATACAATACACTGGTGTCTGTGGTTGTAACATGGCAAAATGTGAAGAATAAATTCAAGGGATATCAATACTTGGCTTTGTAGGTCCTGCAGCCATGTAAAATTCATGTACGTTTCATCCTATTCTGGCAAAAGTACAGCAACATATATAATACAAGCTATTTTTAGTCAAAGTGTAAAAGTACTCCTTTGTCAGCCAATGTGAGTGATTTGCTGTAATATATTAGCTCATTAATATTGATGCAACAGTATGTAAGAAGCAGTTTTAACTGGCTTCCATTGAATTAGTAACTTTAGAGTCGTAGATCCCAAAATGAGGGTTTGTTACTTTAGATATCAGTCTCTAGTTTGATGGATAAAATATTATTTAGCGACCGTATATAATATAACAGATCCTAAACAGTTAATTTAAATGTTTCATTTTGGTTAGGGTTGATATATTTAAAAAAAAAAAAAATCTTGCCTCATATTGCCATCAATCACTGTCTGCAGTCTGAAAGGATAATTACAGTATTTGTTAGGGGGAGAATGGCTTCGTTTGGGGGCATTCGGTACTTTCTCAGATAAATAGATTTTCTCTGCCCAATGAGATTTTGTTTTCTTACTGCATTTGTATCACAGCTTAGCCTTGCAGCCTCCTGTGAGAGCCCAAACCCGAGGCAGTTGGTCACATTAGAGCTACCACCATCATGCATCACAATGTGGCGGTGGACCTGTCAGCTGATGCCGGCAAAGTTTTTTTTTTTTTTTTTTTTTTTTTTTTTAAACTATCACCTCCCCACCTCAAGTTATCAGAAAAAGAGCCCTCACTCAAAGAGGCCCTGAAACTGCCAGTCAAAGAGTGATGAAAGCCGAACAGGGATTGTGTTTGTGTGGGTGTGTGAACATTTCTCTCTTTTAAAAAAAAAAAAAAAACAGCGTTACTTTTGCTGCATTTCAGGGTCCTATCTGTGTGATAAAGTCGCATCCTTGCTGCAGCCTTCAGTAATCGCATGCTCGGGTCCTCCTCTCCTGGCAACTTGGGACGATTTAAGTGAGACGGTGGAGATTAAACACAGCTCTGAAGTTTCTCTGTTTTCACAAAACAGCCTCCACTCTGGCAGCTGCCAGATCTCCCCACTCTCTTATCTTAGCGGGCTTCAAATAAAAAAATAAATAAAAAAAAATCACTGCAAAAACTATACGGCAAATAAGACGGCGAATCCTCACAGATTCCCGCTTCAAACGGCTTTCACGGTGTCTGGTGTAAAAATAGAAACAGCCATAGATGCATTAATCATTTAACTGTGCATGACTCCAATCAGCTGGGTCCTGACTGTAACTGTGGGGTAAGTATTCCCCAGGTTCAGGCTGCAGAGAGAGCATAATCGCAGGAGGCAGCTTTGTCCTCACAGCCATGTTCGATGCTCTGATTGTTATCTGAAAAGAAACATCTGTTGAACACACAAGTTTTGTTTTTTTTGTCATGAGAGACTCCAGCTTTTGGCTCAGTAAGAAATCTACTTAGCGCTTGTGCTCACACTGGCAGTCGCACAAGCAGATAACAAATACGGATCAGAATCCAGTTTCTCCTTGATCCTGTGACAATCGGCAACCTGAGGAGAAGTTTCAAAGAAGCCATGTGGTGTTCTCAGAGATGCACATGTCCCTCTGGGTGGAAAGTGTGCTTTTATCTGCTCCTGACTCATAAATTATCAAAATGGTTTATGGTTTTTCTTTCCAAGCTCTCTGGAAAGGAAGATATACTAAATAGTTTTCTTTGAAACACGTAGGTTTGCAAAGCCAGCAATTCTCCGTGAGATGGGCAAGCCTGCAGGAATGTATATAAGTGCGGCATGTGATATACAGCAAGACTCCAGGGCTCCTGCAGGACACCAGGCTGATTTATTGTGTACCAGACTGATGAGCCCGTGAGCCACACAGTTATTGGCCACACTTGGCAGGAGAGAGAGGGATTACAGCTTTTAGCTGGGAGAAGCACCTTTGCCCAGTGAGACGTTTGGCAAAAGGCAGACGGGCCACATGTTCAGTTACAGCCTCAAATTGGCAAATAGGTTTCTGAAGCTGTCAGCTGCCAAGACATACTCTGGATTGTTGTTTTACATCAGAACATTTTTTAAATTCTATATAAAAAGTAGTCTTTGTGTAGGGAACATTTCCTACCTAAATATTTTTAAAAACATTTTATGGAAGATGTCTATCCAGGTAAAAGTCAGCCATCCCTTTCATCATGTATGAGGTGTTTGGATAGTTGCATAAAGGTTAATATATTATATAAGTTGAAGCTAAGAACTGTCTTAAGGTTAGTGGTTGCGAAGGTTTTTTTTCAGACGGCACAGGCACCTTCTTCTGCTCAAGAATAATCAACACTGGAACCCCCCCAGGAGTGTGTCCTCTCCCCTCTTCATATACATATATATATATCTTTAAACAAACAATATGAATATCGGAACCCAAAGTCAAATTCCTTGTTTGTACCAATAAACTTGCCAAATAAAGTTCATTATTATTCTGATTCTGACTTTTTTCTGCAGACCAATAGTAACAATTGTACTCAGCGTTAGCTAGTTTAGCAACATTCCAAATGCTAAAGTCAAACGTTGAGCTTCTTAACTCGGTGAACGGCACATTTTAGCACTGGTGTGTATACCAGCAAGTGCATTTAAGAACTTTATGAATTTACCTCATTCATTTAAATTTTAGCTGTTAGATTTATACAATTTCAAAAAAAAAATATTGATTGCATTTCATCCTAATAAAATTGATGCAAATATTTGCACCTATTTAGCAAATTCTAATAGTTTGCTTTATCAGTTTATGCCAGTGGACCCAAACTCCTGTCCTTGAGATGCTTCAACAGACCTGACTCAAATAATGGCTCATTAGCAGAGCTCTGTGGAGCTTGACTGCATGTGAGTGAGGCAGTTTAGCCATTTGATTTAGGTGCGTAGAGCAAGGGACAAGAAAAAGTTGCAGGCCACCGGCTGTCGAGGGTTTGAGTTTGAGATCACTGGTGCATGCTGGTCATTTTAGGGTTAGGGTAAAAACTGGCTGACAGAAAACAAATTAGACTACAAACTGAAGTTACAAAAGCAAAATGAAATAAGCAAGATCCTGCTCCGATCCTTGTTTGTCATCATTGCTGTTTAGGCACATGGAAAAAAATTCAACTGATGTAGAAAAAAAATGCAAATGCCATTAGACCAGATGGACACTCAGATCAGCTATATTTGGATCACTGTAGTAGCTGTCCTCTCAAATGCAAATTTTCTAATTCTGTATTTCCTCTGTGTTCAACTTCAGCTTGAACGGTTTGCAAATGTGCAACTACACATGAAAAGCAAGCAGAACACAGCAAGCCCAAATTCAGCATATGATAGCATTATTAAGCATTTATGTAGATATCCAGATTTGATTTGGTTCTCTACTCTAGTTGCTGACGAGTATTAGTTCAACTAAATCACACTCGTTAAAACAGCTTTCTACCTGTCTAACATACCCATATGTCATTGTCAATGACTTTGTCAGTGATCTTGTTTTGTTAGATTAAAGCATTAGGTGTGTCTTTTTTTGCAGAGAGCTTAGTTTGGATGGCTCCATAGCCCTAATAAATTAAATGATAATTTGAAAACAGCTTTTTGAGTTTAAATTGGTTATCTGGTTTGAAAAATGTGTTTGTGTGATAATATGAAACATTTAAGTGTAAAAAAAAACCAGAACAAATCTGTAGAGGAGCAAACCCATAAAAGTAGGACAGCACTATAAAGCAGCACTGTGATAATAGGGCTCGGGATCCGCGTTGCATTATGGGACGTGGCGGCCATATTGACAGCAACGCAACGTTAAAATACCTCTGACATAACGTTGTTGAACGAAGAGACGTAGAAGTAGAGTTGAGAAAGAATAGATAGAAAAATATGTTAAAATCCCGAAAAGGATCTGAAATTTACCGGGACACACTAAATAGAGAAATCAGGGACCGTTATGTTGACAAAATCAGCATTATTATGGAGCGCCGACGACCACTTGTTGCCACTGTTTTGCATATCGGACGTCTTCGGCTGCCTTGTTTGCGATGTGAGCGCCTATACTTCATAAAAGTTCCAAAGCTACAAATCCTTGGAGTCTCATGTGCAGTTCACGAATGAACGGGTTCAGGAGCTGCAGATCATAAAGCCAGCAAACAGTGGGAACACAGTAACTCGTACAAAGGTAAGCTGTGCTCAGACGCGCTCTGGCACCTGCTAACCGTCAGTGCTAACAACCACTCACTCATGTAATGTACTTTTAACTAGCTGCTATGTGTTTCAAAGGTTTAGTTAGTAACATTAACTGCCAGCCCTCCCTAAACCCTCCGGGTTTCTCACGTATTTGAGCCTTTTCCCGCTGCCGTTTTAGTATTTATGTGCATGTATGTGGTGTACGGCTGAAGGAAAGAAACTGTAGGCTATTAAATAAAACCGTGCAGCTTTAACTTACCAGAATGAAAATGGAGGGAACATACTCTCATAGACATCGGGATACTGTGGAAAGTTATGATCGGTAGTCTTAAAGCCGCGATCCAAGCGAGCCGACAACTCCATCGCGCTTGCTGTCTCTCCCGTGGTTGCGCCTCCAGGCAGGAAAGCGGTGGAAAGTTAACCCATTTTCTATGTTTTTCCCATGGCGATCATGTGTTGCGCTGTTACAGCCCACAACACAGCAACGGTTTACCATGGTTGAAATGAAGTTACGGTAAAATTAATCAAATTAGAACACGGCTGAGAGAGGGAGTACAGTATGCGGTAGTCATAGGCAGTAGTCTGAGTAGCGGGGGCGGAGCCGCGGAGGCTTTCAATATGGCGGCCACACAAAGTAATACGTCATGACGACCAAGCCCTATTTCCAGGTTTAGCACCCACTGGCAACACTGCTCTGTTGCAAAATCAAACCTCTGTGTTTTGGAATCTGATTGCAGACCAGTTTTGGACCAGCAGATTGAGAAATGATGGACGTACTTGTAAAGACAAGGTCACATTCACCCCTCTAGATTAGATCCAACATCAGAGAACCAAAAATATGTCTGATCAGGTAAGTGTCATATCTGTTTTGTTTTGTTGTTACTGCAGTCTGAGCTCAGACTGCAGTAACCTACAATGAGTCACGTGACCCATAGTGACACGCTTTGAACCATCATACAACAAACAACTGAATTTAAAAAAACAAGATTGAGTGCATAGGTTTGAGTAAAATGTTTTCTCCAGTCAGCTCAGGGTAAAAATTATAAATATATAAACACAAACCTCACTAACCCTTAGTGTGTTGCACCCTACAGGTAATCTCCTGTCCAGATTCTGGCTAGGTATCAGACTAGTCTTCTTTGCAGATCTGGCATTTAAATTGCAGGGTTTCCTGTCAAATACTTGGCTGTTAAACATAGTCAACAAATCGAATATGGCTAATGTAGAGTTTATCTATGTTCTGAGCAGTGTTTGAGATCATTGTGCTGTTTGAAGACCCAGCTGTATCTGGATGTTCATAAAAACCCAGTTACTAGCTAGATTCAAGCCTACCATCAACTAAAAACTGAAACATCCGCAGTCAACTAAGCCATGAACAGGAGACAAACATTGTACAAATAAGATGAGGCATCCCAACCAAAGATTACAGAAATAACTGTCAAGCAGGTTGGTGTGGGTCTATTTTGCCAGTAGAAGTAGGACAACATCCACATTCTCCAACTTTACTATTACTCAACAGCATGATGTTTTACACAGGGACACAACAAGACAGTCATCTCAGGCACACATTAAAACTAGGTTTGGAATGGATAAAAAGAGCTGATATTAAGCTTCCTGAAAAAAATCCTAGGAAACCAACCCATATAAATCAACGCTTCCATTTCTGCTAAAAAAGAGTGGTCAAAAACACAGAATGAACAATGCCAGAAGCTTTTTAATGGCTCACAAAGCATGTTGCCAAGATACAGCCTATTGTTTTCATTGCATGCTTATTCCATCTGGAAAAAAGAAGCATTCAAATGCACAACCAAATGCTCAAGATTTATATGCTTTTCATATTAACTGTATTGGCTAAAATAATAAAAAAAAAAAACAACAACCCATAAACCTAATGTTTAGATGACAGTATATGGATCCTCAAAATGTGATAATGTTTTTTCAGAATAATGTTTTCAGGTCAAATACACATATCAGACATTTAAGAAATGCTGAACAAGACAGAAAAACGAGGTGGAAGGCTTTTAGTCCCTGCAGGGGTAAAACCATATAAAAATAATAATGCTGACAAAAGCAGATAAAGTCATAAAAGTGATACTTCACACATTGAGGAGCTTTACTGTCTCAATATCATCTACTATGCAACACTGCAGATTAGAGCAACACATAAATGTATCACCTAAGGCGGTAATTACCTTCAGAACTATGAAAGAATGCTTTCATGACAAATTCCCAAATATTCTTCACATGCATTTGCCGACTTATTGATTGGCTCTATAGCATTTGTCATGTGCCTTTCAGATCAGAAATAATCCTGTTGTATTTCATAGAGAAGAAGACAGAAACCTGCAGATCAGCTGCTGTGATTGCAGATGCGACAGGATGGAAGAGCTTTGGCCCAAATTAGATGCGGTGTTGCAGCAAAACACTGCATCTAAACTGATTACAGTTTACTCATTCAGATTAAAGCTCCGTACACATACATCCCAACAGGCTTTTGTGTGAATATATTCTTATTCTGGTTTTCCCCTTTCATTAGTGTGTGCATTATTCATCTTCTCTATTTACTGTGCTGTGAATTGTCAGCATTTTTGCTCGGAGCAACTCACTCTGAAATGTGACTTGACCTAGACAGGATTTACTGTATTCCTAGGAAGACTAATGGAGTATCACCAAAGGATTTGTATGACTCCAGATACTTTAGCTTGGACTTGCTGAATAAGAGAGGGCACTCCTCAAAAAGGCGTTTCATCATCAGTAGAATAATCAGAAGTAACCTGTTCTCATGGTTTTATCTATAATTTCACCGTTTCAGTCGAGAAATGTGGCAATTGCTGGCTGTACTGCAACACCATGTCTCAGTAGCTCATCTGTGATGTATCTGATTGAGTCTGAGAGAACTCTTAGTGACTTTTAATCATGGCTGTGGTCTCCTGGCAGGTGGTCTAAGTGCCCTTCATTACAGACCGATTCCTCTCCAGAGAATGGACTGCAGTGGCTGCTGAAGACAGCACCACCCACTTTACCTGCAGACCATTAATTAACCAGAGGTGCTCTCCATCTCAGCAGTAGTCCTCAGCTGAGATCAGACATAGCCTGTAAAATCCTGGGACAAGATCAATGGTCGTTCTGTTTTTTTTTTTTATAAATCAACACAAAGACATCCAGCCAGGCGGTGACAACCAGCTAATGTCAAGGGGGAGAACCCATTAGGGGTAGATGACCCTACTTTCCTCATGGCTCTATCTCAGGGTGTGTGCATGCATTTTTCAGGTCTATTTACTTCTCAGTAGGCCCACAGTCTGCTCACCACGGGAAAGTGGTGGACAATTTTAGAACGTTTAACACACCCAATGAAGTCTGGAGTTAGGGTCATATTTGGCATCAGACAGAATGTTAAGACACGCTGCTATTAAATATGTAAAGTATGATCAGAGTTTGATCAGAGAATGATCTCATCTCCAATCTGCTGTGATAAAGATGTTTAACAGCACGCCACAGCTTCTTGGTTCTGCGCCAAAACAAGGCGGAAACACATGCAAACATCACAGGTTTGTTAATTATTTCTTAATTTAGAAAACCAAAAATACCTTTTTTATTGCAGCACCATTTATTTTTATTTTGGCTTTACTTATATTTTTATTCAACATTGAACAGCAAAGTAGTTCATACCCCTTAAACATTTTCACTTTCTGTCGCGTTACAGCCACGGACATTCATTTATTTAGTTTAGATTTGCTGTGATGGACCAACAAAACACATGTCATAATAGTTTAGCACAATAAAATATTTCACAGATAAAAAGCTGAAAAGTGTGGCGAGCATCTACATTAAACCCCTTGAGTTTGTATGTTTGGGGTATGTCACCACCAGCTTTGCACTTCTTTCTCAAATAGCTAAAGCACAGTTCAAGTGAATGGTCTCTGAACAACATAATATAAGATAAGATAAGATAGCTTCTTTGTCCAAAACCTTTTGAGATGGACATTTGTCTTTAACTTATGGCAAAACAACTACCCATAAAACATACACGCATAAAAAAACATGCAGCTATTTTAATTTAGCTAAAATTATGAGCGTCATAAACTCACAATGCTGAATTTATCAAAATCATCATATCGTTAAAAAAGATAACAGTAATCTAATCAATGTGTGCCTGTTTGAAGTTTTCCTTGTTCAGAGTGAACACAGCCGAGGGGATACATTTGTTTTTAAAGTGGTTTGTTTTTGATAGTGAGACCATCAGTCTTCTCCGAATGGCTGCTGCTTAAAAGAGGATTTCAGGGAATGTGTTGGGTCACTCTAAACCTTTTTATTTCAAAGCATGTTCATGGATATCAAGAGGATACATTTTCTGATGACTGATTATGTTGTCGGTGAGTTTAACCACTTGGTTGAGCTTGTTCCTATCTCTGGCGAGGAGGTTCCTATCTCTAGCGAGGAGGTTCTTATGCCTACAAACTATATTAAACGAGAAAACATGTTCAATGAGTCCTACATACCAGTTTTTAAAGTGCTTTTACTGGCATTAAAACCCCCTACCTTCCATTAGAAAAAAAAGAAGTGTCTAGACTTTTTATACTTAATCACCACTGGGCTGGAAGGTCAAAATGTCCTCTATGATTGTCATTAAGTATTTTAATTTGGTGACCTGTAAACACCTTTATGCCAAATCCAGCTTGAAGTGGCTTTAGATACATCTTTATGAGCTCACCACAACTGTTCACCAGGAGTTTTGCCCACTCTTGAAGCCAAAACCGCTTCGGCTCCTTCGTGTTGAATAATTTCAGCTTGTGAACAGAGACTCTTCAAGTCTGACCTTAGATTCTCAATTAGATTGAGGTCTGGACTTTGACTAGACTTCTGAATAATGCCCTCCTGGTCCAGTCTCAGAATTTTCCTTTGTTGTGGTATCACATGCCTTTCATTTGAAGATGACGGATTTGATGGTGCTCTCAGGGAACATCAGAGATTTGGATATTTCTTTAAATAACCCCATCCTGACTTGTATTTCTCAACAACTTTTTCCCTGATTTGTTTGGGGAGCTCCTTGGTCTTCATGGTGTGATGCGTCTTGCTTAGTGGTGCTTCAGCCACTGGTGCCTTTCAGGATAAGGTTTGTTTATACTGACCGATCATGTCACACTTAGATTGCACGCTGGTGACTAGACTCATCCACGTGTGTTTCCGCTGCATAACAACATCAAAGTTAAAGGCTGCCCGAAATCGGCACAGCAGTGTGAGGCTCCTTTCCCAACCATGATAGAGTTCTTACTGTTGAGCCCATGAAAGGTCAAGGAAGAGGCACAAGGAGCTATAATTAGAACATTTAGGATGCAGCCTATATTTTTCAGTTTTGTGGGAGCTAAATGCTAAGGGTTATGTGACTTTTGAAGGTAATTGGTTGCACCAAAACATTTTAGGAGCTTCATGACAAAAGGGATGGATACATATGCACATGGCAATTTTCAGTTTTTATTTTTATTATTCTGTTTTAGAAATGTATTTCTCATTTCTCTTCACCAATCCATTGCATAAAATAAGATTAAAGTAAAGTAGGGAGTGAATACTTTTGCAAGGCACTGTAAATATGAAAAAGAGTAACAAAATGTGCAACTCATCAATAACCCTAAAATTATTCCTCTTTGTAAATTTGCCATCAAAGTGAACTACTCTTCTTTCATAGTGGCAGCTTTTCAAGTCAGTTGGGTTTTCTTTCATCTCTGGAGATGTCCTATTTTCAATTTTAGAGTTCAACACTGAAGATATTAATGTGCAGTATTGAACAGAAAAAAGAGAAATGATCATATGAACGATTGCAATGAATTTGTTTTTAAACTGAATCTGTTGTGGAAAAACTACAGTCAAGCTCATGCAAGCTTAACAAGAAAATCACAATAATGACAAAACATGACTATAAAAAAAACTATTATCTGGAAATCAACCTTGTGATGTTTAATTTGGCAGGCCAGGCCTAAACCTTAATTTTTGCTTTTATGTTTCTGCATGTTTAGGAAAACTAATGAAAGCTGGATCACATTAAGCTCAATGTGAGAAAATGTAGAAACACAGCAGCCAAATCTGTTTTTTCTATCAAGACTGAACATACTTTATAGTTCTCTGGTAAGATAATACTTTGACTTTTTTTTTGTAAACTTCATGCTAATGATTATTTCCCTTTGCAACAGGGAATCTTTGTCAGAGACACAAAAAGTTTATTTCACACTCAAACTGGAACCGGATTCTCTCTTCATCTGACTAATTCCCTCTGATTAAGTCTTACATTGCCCAAAATTAACTTCAGAATGCATTTCTCCATCTAATGAGGTCAGTGGATTTTGTAGATTACAATTCATGCTGAAAGAGCATTACTAAAGGATTTATTTTTGCCCTGTTTAAACCAGCAAAACCAACACCCATGCTTACGCAAATACTTGATAACTGAAAAACTAACTCTTAGGACTATATTAGTCTATTCATTGTTTTGAGAGAGACTATGCCTTTCTAAGACACAGCTTTTGTATCTTAAAATGCTACAGAGCTATTCTCTGTAGCTCAGAGAGGAGACTTTAAAGTACTTGTTAGTTTATATTTCACTGAATGGCTTAGCACCAAAATACATCACAGACCTGTTGTTGCTGTATCAACCCTGCAGACCACTCAGATCTTCGTGGAGAAGCCGCATTCATTTTCTTTTCTCCACAAATCTGAAACAGACCTATAGAAAACTACCAAACAGCCAAAACTCTGAGTTCCAGTCATGATTTGGGTTTTGTTTTTGTTTTTTACCATTTGGACTGATCATTTTTCACTCCATGCTTCACCCTTCCCAGTCAACGTTCATTCACGCACCATAACTGGTCCCACTTGCTCTTACAACGAATCAGACTCAACCCAGCTCACCTTTCACTCTCCCTACATATTCCTTCCTCATTCAACATCTGATCTCGTCTCGCTGCCTGCAAGTGGTTTTCTTCGAGTGTTTTATGTCGCTCAGCCTGTTGATCCTGTGGACCTGTTCTTGCCCTGCCCTCACTAGTTGGTTTAACTAATGTGTGTACCGTCTGGTTAAGGTTGCTCCAGGGGATTCTTTGTCTCTCTCTTCCCACACTGGAAACATGCCAGCTGCTTATGGACAAGCTTGTCCATAAGTTTGCCTATAACACGTGGTTAAGTCAGCCTCTGCCTGCATCGTCTGGTCAGCCATTCCTGCCTGCCTGTCTCCCCTACCGACTTCCTCCTTTTGAAAATAAAGATTTTAAAACACAAACACTGTCTGGTTTGAATATTGGGTTTCCAGAGCTCCCATGCATTACAGTTCCTTTAAATCAAGACTGAAAACCCACCAGTTTCAAGCCATAATAACAGGAACATTGACCAACATATTTGATGTATATCAATGTTTTCACTTGATACAATTTAATGTTTGCGACTGGTCTCACGACCGGGGACTTTTTCGACGTGTGTGATGTTTTCTTGATGTAAAGCACTTTGTATTGCCTTGCTGCTGAAATGTGCTATACAAATAAACTTGACTTGTGTAAAGGTGTTCTTGGTGAAGACTGAATTAAATGACTGAATATGAATGAATTTGAATCTTCCGAGAGGAAAAATAACTGAGGTACAAACAAGCTTACACAATCTGAGAAAGCCGGGAGTTTGGTTT
This sequence comes from Fundulus heteroclitus, assembly GCF_011125445.2. Lineage (NCBI taxonomy): Eukaryota > Metazoa > Chordata > Actinopteri > Cyprinodontiformes > Fundulidae > Fundulus > Fundulus heteroclitus. Next base: position 24,974,745 of record NC_046383.1, on the reverse strand, counting down.
AAGTGTTTTTCAGGTCTGAAAACAAATTATTTCCGTGTCGTGTTTGTCTCAGGTCTGGTCTCCAGCTTGAATAGATTGCCCCTCGGATACAGCAGCGGCAGAGAAAGATGGTTGTCAGGGGTGACCACAAGAGAGAGTGAACATGTTACATTCCATCTTAAACAGAGCTGATTGGGAGGAATGATCCATCCATTCATCATTCCCACTTCCTTCTTTTCTGTCTCTGGGGTTTGCAGGTGCAAATCCTTATCAGAAAATCAGAAAATATCTGCCAAAAATGATCACACTAAACATTTTAAAAAAGACTAAATAGTTAAAGCTTTTTGTCCGTCACACTTTTACTGAGATCAGTAATTTCTACTCCAGCATATCTTTAATACTGAGGCCTTGATTAAAAACAATTAGGTTTGGGAAACAGAAGCTATCCCATTTTCATTAAAACACCCCAAGACAAAGCCAGCTGATCAACAGAAAAGCATGAAATGATTAAACTGTATTTCACTGATAAATACACAGTTGGTTAAACCTTGTCAAATCACAGTTTCGTACGACGGGTAGATGGGGGAAAAAAACAGTTGCAAAATCTCTGTTGACAATTGGCAGAGGAACGGAAGTCAACACCGATGATTAGTCCAAATCAATCGTTCATGCACAGCGGAGTGTTATTTACAAGAGGACGCGTTCCGCATAATGTAACATTACGTATATCTAATTACATTTTATTTCTTGCATATAACTGCATCTTTCCTTCTGGAATGTAAAAATGTAGGTGTGGGAAGGTTGGGGGCCCACAAGCATTCAGCGAAGGCACTTGTCTATTTTCCTCAAAGAGTTGCATTAAAAATTCAAATTAACCATCTCTGAAGAGAATGAATGTACCTCCACACAATTACGGTGTCATTTAGGCTTTCATCTGTATGTGTGTCTGTGTGTTTTTGTGTGTGTGAATCATCTCTGCGTGCACGAGGAAGGTTGGAAAGATGTTTTACAGTTATACATCCTTGTGGGCTGCTTTAACTAGGCATGCTTATGCATGATCACAGGTGCACATACACATACACACATTTGAATTTTACTGTAGCAGATTGTGCCAAAAGATGTGACTCTAGAAAGAGCCCATGGCTGAAAATAAAAGCATTTCTGAGTGGTTTACAAAATAATTTATGAAAACAATGATTCTGATTCCAAACTGCGTACCAGCTTTCAACTACAAATCAGAGCAATTTATCAAGCTGTGTTTGCACATAGATGTGTTGTGTTGACAGCAGAGTCTAGCGGGGCTCTGAGCAAGGAAGCTTTCGAAACTACAGGGGAATCAAACCGTCTGCCTTCACTATGTTGACTGAATTTTAATTCCACATTATCAACTCATTTACACTCATATGAAGGCACAGAGAACACATGTGGACCAAACAAATATACAGTTTAAAGGTCCTTCACCAATTTGAATTATTGACAGTATTCAGAAAACAAACCATAGATAAAAATAGAAATGCCCCAATATTTGTCCAAAATATTAACTTAAAGCAAGAACAGTATGTAAAATGGTTATGAGGAAATTTTTTATCATATTAAAAAAAACAATGCAGTTGTACACAGATTGTCCAGCTAAAGCATTCATAGTTTCTGCTTTCTGGTTATCTAATATAGTCAGAACATAGCAGTAAAAATGATACATAAAAACTCCAGGGAGAACCAAACAAATTCTTTAACATTGCTGTTATGCATATATATATATATATATATATATATATATATATATATATATATATATATATATATATATATATATATATATAATGGACTGAGAATAGAGTGAGTTGTAACTGTAGCTCCTCAAGGTTCATTGGACGGAAAACAAAACTGACCAAATTCAAGCACAGCATCACCACCATATCTCATTTGCAACATACACACGTGGCTTACTGCCACAGAATGAAAAAACAAAACAAGCCTTGGCCCAACAGTTGCTGTTGCCTCAAGTGAATCCCCAAAGGTGAATTAACATCATGCTTATAAATTAATCTTTACAGTGGGATATCCAAACACCTTCTGGGATGCTAAAAGACTGAACATATTAGGGGGTTTCATGGTGTCATCTGGGATGCTAAAATCACACATCCTAGCTTAACATCTTGATCTGTGCACAATGGCATCAGCACTAAATGGTGTCCAAATAGTTTTAAGCTCCTACTGCAAAAATGGGCTTACTCAAGCTTGCACACAACTACTTTAAATTCAGCATATGTCAAAGAAGCACTGCTAGCAACATACTTTTCAGACACCTCAGCCCCCTTTTCTCATAATTGGGCAACTAAATGACAAATGAATAATGAATTTTAAAAAATAGATAGATAAATGATAAGAAAGGATATGCACCTGATTTCTCAGAGTGCACAGAATCTTTTAAAGACAACCTTCACTGCCAGACAGCAGCCTTAACAAGCAATGGGCTTGTATCACCTAGGCAAATGAGATAAGACAGAAACAAACTGAATAATAAAAAGACCTTGTAACAAAATGTCCTCCTGAACAACAACAGAGCTCTGGGAGCATTCCCAGCTGAAGATAAAAGTGTTTTGTCATTGTTTTTCTAAGTGCCAATGTATCTTTTTGCTTGGTTACCGATGAGTAAAGAGTGTATGTGACCATCTAGATAAGAGTGTCTCAAACATCTCGTAACTCCTCAGAAATGTGTGATGTCATTCTTGTCTGATTTAAATAAATCAAATGGGCAGAATTTGCCTTTCTAAAGCAGTCGTAGTTGACTATCTTGAGTTAAACTTTTTGAAAAGGGAAAGGAAATGCTAATGTTACTCTAAACGTTTCTGGTTAGAGTTGTGCTTTGATTACCATATTAGATCAAAGCTTGTTTTTATGATATGTTTCGCTGATTATACATGGGAACAAAGTACTTCTGTTCGCCTGTTAATGGAAAAAAAAATCACTGAGCAATTATGATTAATACTTTAAATTTTTTGTCCCTAGATGAAACCACCTAAAGTTAGACCCATTCCCAAACAGTCAACGGCTGTCTAGAGTTCAGAATAGCAGTACAATCTTTAAAAAAAATTTTTTATTCTTATTGATGTTGACATAAAAAGGCTTTTAAAAAAAAAGAAAATGGAAGACATAACGATGCAAAGTGTGGTTTTAAAGATTGTGGTTTAAATAATAATAAAAAAGTTTTTGTACAGCGACTCACCCTAATGATGTCTCATGGTTATTCCAGCCTCGCAGCTGAATCTCTAACTAAGGCAAAGTTTTCTCAACCTGCAAATACGACTGACCCAGTGGAGAAAAAAAACAGACATTCAGTCTCCCCTGCAATTGTTCCAGCGGTCTTGATGACCTCTGTTTATGCCATGACACTGCTCCAGCATGCATAGTGTAGTTGATTCTCAGTAAAGGTTTTAGAAAAGGCAAACAACCTGATTTTTGAAGATATATTAACACTTATTAATCCAAGATGCTGGCAGATCAGTAAAACATAGACATACTCTGAGGGTATGGTGAAAGTAATGGATTGTTATCAATACCAACAAATGACAATACCTGGTTATTAATGTGTCAAAGGTGTGCCCAAGTAGGACAATAGGTTTAAATGAATCAAGTCCAATTAGAAATCCACATGTTTTGAAGATGGGATTAAGAAAATTAAGTTGCTGGCCATGGGTTATGCACAAGTTGCAGTGTAGTGTTTCAAGAAAGAATAGACCACTGAACTAGCCAAGGACAGTACATCACACCACCAATTTATTTATCTGTTTAGAATGGGTGAAACCCAACACTAACTTCATGAATATCCACCATGCATCCTTTTGATTCTGCAACGCTCAGTTCATATTAAAACACAATTGACTTGATTGGGAAATCAGAAGCAACTCAGAGGGTGGGTTTTCTTTATGGTTTTATGGCAGAACTATTTTGTAACAAAAGCTAATGAAAGCTTTTGAACAATAGTGATTTCAATTTTGGACTCTCACGAAAGCACCAGTCGTTGACATTTATGTATCTATCTAACAGTAAATATCTAGATAAGAGATTCGAGAGGTGAAACAGTTCTTTGAATACTGCTTTTTTTAAATGCAAATATTTAGGTGAAATTTTGAATTTCCCTGCAGCTTGGGTATCTATAAGCCTTTGAAATGCATTGAGAAAACACGGCAAAGTGAAACATATTTTACACCTATGCTATATCTAGGCAGCCTGCAGAAATATACACAGGATAACGCGACTAGAACAGGTTTTCCTTTGGTCTACCTAGTTTGTGTGAATGTTGCTAATACCTCACTACATGCTGTAAAATTTGATCTGTGTGGAAGTAGCCAAAAGACGGCTTTACAGTCTAACTTTAGTAACTGCTGTTGCTCTCAGTCAATATGCATAAAGCTCACCCATAGTCCCTCACACTGTTGGATCTTCAGAAATGCACAGCTTTAACTAATAATTATTGGGCTTCTGCAATACTGGCATAAATTGATAGGAGCGTCCAACTGGACAGTTTGTAATTTGGTTTCGTCCCGGTCTCGCTCAGTCTGAGGTAGAAACACACACTGTGATACATCAATAGTTTCAGTGACACTGCTGACACAAGTAAGAATGTAAACACTAACATAATAATTTTGCCTCAGGCTGTAATCAGACAAAGTCTACATTTCATAAACTGCTTCGATTGCATTTCCTATTTTGCAGTTTTACAAAGAGATTTGATGTTGACACGTAAAGGGATTTACTTTATTATTTTTGTAGACCTTATGATTCTTAAGAATCAGATTGTCACATCCTATGAGACAGCATGAGGAATCAAGTCAATAGAAATATTGAGATATTTTAGTAGTATTCACAGTTTGAATAAGGATTTAAAAAAAGAATCTACATGTTCCTCTTTAAAGAAAAACAGACACATTTTTATTAATAGTTGCATTGAATTGTGTAGACTCCTTACAACATTTGCTCACACCTGTGTTAATTTTTAGACCTTTGAAGTGAAGCGCTGTATTATGTGGAAAAGCTTTATCTTCGGTTTGTACTGCTTCAGGGATTGAACAACGTGCACATCAAAGAACCTCACAGATCTCAGCAGAGAGACTAATACCAGATTGAGAGGAATCCTCAGACTTATTTACTCCTACAAATCAAAGGTACCAAGAGTTTCCCCTCTCAAAAGCAGCTTTGCTTTGAGGCCGCACTGAGGTAGCATAGATTTATATTTTCAGTTTAGCTGATTTTAACTTTCATATAGTGGCTCTATAATAAAAAGGGATATAATAATATAATATTTTTAAAGGTAAGTACAATAGAACTCAATGAGCTAGGTGTGAAATTAATCTAGTAAATATTGTTTAATCAAATGATTCAAGTAACCAATGTAAGCATGGTTTTACAGCGTGCATAATTTAAGAATATTTTATGAACATTTTGAGGCAATTGTTAAAAAATACACATACACACAAGGACAAAAACCATGTGAGATAAACGTTTCAGTGTGTCATTTGTAATTAGTTTTAGTGGTCACAAGTGTATCTTTGAAATGTTCTGGAGCAAGAGTCATTTAGTAAATTGGGTTATTGTCCTTTTGTGACATTTTCTTATATGGACTGATGTCCAAATTTTACTCACTGAAACAAGGGGAAAGAATATGTCAAAATCAAGGTTTTCAAAGTGCATTAAGAAACTCCCCATATGAAGTCTAAACATCAAAACCATCTCTCTCACATAATGAATGGTCAGTTGTGAGTAATCATTTGACTGAAAGATAATTAACAAACGGAGAGGAAATAGTCAGCTTACTGAAAACATGCCTAGAACAAAAGTGCAAAAGGAAAACCTGTGCTCTGTTTGAAATGTCTTCTTATTTATAATGTAATCCAACAAGTCTTAGTCTGTCTGATATTTTGTAATGGGTTTTATGCACTGACGATTATGCATGCAATGAGTAAAAGTAGTGTACAAAAGTTGTACATGACATTGACTGAAACAGACCGCAATGCTCTAATCTACACTGAATAGATTCTTAGGCTAGTGCCCACTTTTAGCCTAAGCTAGTACTTTAGCCTAAGCATCTCCCAATGTTAGCTTGCTAAGACTAAGGATAACCAGCTAATATTCACAGCTAATTATTTCCATTGAGCTCTTTTGTTTTGAAATATGTTGAATCAATGTGTAAATGGTCCATGGATGTCTAGGCTGAAATTGGTTTATAGGTAGTTCAAAACCAAATGTTTTTCAAATGTCTAAATTCAGTGTTTAGACGTTTAACAGAAACCTAAATATGGACCCATTTTAGCAGAGACTGACAAGCATAAAAAATAGTTTAATAGAACTCCCAATTAATAAGGTGATGTTTTTACCAGATGAGCTACATATCATCAGAGGTCATAAAATACTAATAATTTCCATACTCTTCATGTGTACTGCTCATCAAACATATTGAAAAAACAACAACCTTGTAACTCCATTCCTCTTTTGCATTGGACTACTCAAGTCTAAATAGAATATCCATTGAATATAGCGACTCAGTTGCCTGCCAAAGTCTACTTACACATTATAACAGATTTTTGAGCGCATTTTACCACAGTGAGCACAACTTTATTCACATATAAGGCGCACCATCAATCTTTGATAAGATTTAAGGATTTTAAGTGTGCCTTATAGTCCGAAAAATATTACAGATATCTTTAATTCAGTTTTGCCTCATAAGATTCAAACTATTTTTGCCATTCATGTGTCGTTTGTCATCATAGTAATTTAGTTTTGACTAGTCAGAATGACATTAGCTATATCTTTGATCAAAATTCATACAAGTCACAGTGACTTGTCAAAATAACGTTTTATAAATCTATAATGTTAATTCCAGATGGTTAAACATACTGATTAAATGTTAAAATGCATTGCCATACAAATAGCAATACAATTTTAAAATTCTATGCAAGACCACCGTTTAACCCTAGGAGAGCGTCACACTGACAATTTTCGACAAAAAAGAAAGAATTCAATAAATATGCACTAATTTGTCAAAAATAATGACCAGGGTATGTAGACAGTAGTACTATAAGACAACCATGATAACTGTTTATTGGTAAAAAATAGTTGATTTGGGGGTGAGTTAGCCTTTAAGAAGAAGAGCAGACCTAAATTAGTAGCTACATTGGGCAATACACAGAAGCATGGGGAAATAAACTTACAACCGCTGTGAAAAAAAAAAAAAAAAACAGATAAAAGGTCTATGGTAAAGATCCAAAACAGACAACTCAACTCAACTCAATAAGTCAATAGATTTTTGAATACTTAACTGAACTACAGTCTACAGTGTTTTGGTGTAAGATATTTAAAAGGCTTTGTTTTTAGTGTTGATGATTTTCTTTTCATTTCATTTTCCACAATAAAAGGTATGATACAGGTGTAGCAGCAATCCATGGTTGTTTATATGAGCACAGTACAACAATAGCATGTAAAAATGAGAAATTATGTTTTTTGTTTTCATTAAATCTAATACTAGTGTCATGAAAACAGGTGATATTAATTACTCTGTGTGTTAAGCCTAAAACAACTAAATTATTCCGTCACCTCTGTTTTAGGGATGCGATCTGGTGTATCCTTCTGGTGTTTATTTATGCAACACCTAACCGGGAATGCTCACTGCATACTCATGAAGTACCACAGCACTCAAGTCGTGTTTGAAATGCAAAAACAGCTTGCTACCTTGGTGTATGATGTCCTCTATATACGGCACACGATACAGTGAGACAGTAAGTAAGCATTTCAGACACAGTTATCAGGCTACGTGATATTAAAACACAGAATAAGTCCTGATCAAGGAGTCTGAGACTGAGTCTGAGTCTTTCTTTCTTTCTTTCTTTGACTGAATACCACAAAATGCACACAGATGTCATTTTAAAGGTCCTCTTCACCAGAGGACTTATTTACAGTAAGTTTCCTTTTGTCAGTACGAAAAAATATTGGAACCAGATATAGATATTAATTGTTCAAGAAAGCTTTGCAGTTAAAAACTGTACAGGAAAAAATTGTAATATATGTTTTTCTTAAAATGGCATTTACGTTGCAACTAGTAGGCTGTATTGCCAGGAAAGGAGCAAAGCATTCAGCTTCTCTTTAATGTACCTGCGTGTTAAAGTTCATATAGCATATACCAGGTGTTTGATCCTCTAAACACAGAATTCCATCACACAGAAACCAAAGAGCTTTGAATCTTTTGTAGGAAAAAAAAAAAGACCAGACATAAAATACTGTTTCATACCATGCTTTTAAGATTTTATTAAAATATGTGCCGTGTGAGTGCACCAGCAGCAGGGTCACTGAAAGCTTTGATATAGAGGAGTCTGGAGGAGCTGCACTGTCTGCAGCGGCTGTGGTGGTTCTACTTCACAGAGCCATGTGGGATTTAAGCCTGATGCAATCTAGTGTTTGACAGCTTGCTGGAGAGTGCTGCAGAGGTCTTTAGCCACAGCATCTTTAGAGTCCTCACATGTTAGACAATCAAATATACCAAGAGGCTTTGGAAAGGTTTAGTAAACCCTAAAGTAAATCCTAAAGTAAAGCTAGATTGTACATTAGAAAGCTTAAACATGCCCCCCCACCCTGCTGTGGAAAAGGATAATCAATGCACATTTGTCTGATGGAAAGATGTAAAATAAAACAACAGAAGAAAGTGTTTGGTGTCAGGATCTCAGTTGCTTTGTTGAGGATGTGTTAAGGATTTACGTTATGTACATCCAAACATGCGTGTACATATTCAAATAAGTCTTAAGCTCTAGTCAATACTCAAAGGCTCTGTTTCCCAGACATGGATTAAGCCTAGTCATACTCAAAAAGCTTGTGTCATTGAGGATCTTTATTTGAATGTTTCTCTTTGTTGAGGACCAGCCTTAATCTGTGCCTTAGAAACTGACTGCATGAGCAAAAAACTGTAACAATTTTAAGCCTCTAAGATTATCATTGCAGTGCCATGTAAACGTAGTTTTAAACATACCTTTAGGAGGAAGGTGAAAGAATGTGATAGAAGGGGAAAATGGAGTCGCAAAACATCTCTTAAAATCTCTTCAGATTTTTAGTAAATATATATGTTTTCATCACTCATTTGTTTGCTAAGAACCTATTGTACTGAGAAAAATACGTAATTCTGCGTTTCCATATGTGCAGAATGAAATGTAGCCTAGAAGAAAACAACATCTAGCTAATGCCCGACCACTAACGGGCATGGATTTTTTAAAGTATGTTATTTCAGGGTATACCTTATGCATAAACAATGAAACTCATCAAAATGAAAATAACAGCAGTGAACTTTCATGTTTATTTTTGTTACACATGCAAATTTAGGAATATATATATTACAACCAATGGCGTTTTATGATGTGGGTGCAGTTGGTTTCTACTCAGGGTGGCATATCACAGGGTTCTTCTGGAGACAAAAACAAAAATCTGTTGCTCCCGACACTTATTTCATCATGTCCAATTAGTGTGGACTGTTCAGTACAAAATAAATAGTTTTCAAGTATATTGAGTTCTTTGTAATGTTATCTATTTTGATTTTTGCACCTATCAATATCTTAAAATTTTGAAGTTGCATTTAGATTTTCTTTTTCTTTTTTCCAAATGGGTTTTGTGGAGCAGCAGAACAAAAGGGTCGCCCAGGGCACCATTCTTGCTGGTGTTACTGGTGGCAATGCACACATTTTTTTCCCCAAAGATGACCCCCCCCCCCCCCCCCCCATCCTCTTCAACTACCACCCACACATCCACCAAAAATGACAGTTTACCCCGAGCATTTCACAGCAATATGCAGTTAGTTTGATGGAAGTGCAAGCCATATACTCTTGGCAAAATACATTTTTCAGATACAGTGGAAAAGCTTTTTGTCATTGAGGGTTTGAAGTAATTTATGTACCCCTTCCCACTTTGTGCTCTGAGGGTTAAATGGTAAATAGATTGAATTTATGTGGCACTTTCCAAATCTTGTTGACCACTTCAAGTGCTTTTACAGTACATTCCCCCAGTCAAACACACATTTATGCACCTCTTTTTAGTCTATACAATCTAAACCAGGCATGAATAATAACAAAGGGTTAATCTAATCACAATTTTTCTTATTTGCAGTTCGCTGCCTTGATAAGTGTGATGCCCTTTTATACACTAGAATTAATACAAATTAATGAACTAAAGTTACAGTACAAAATACTGTATTTTCAGAACAGCTTAGTTAAAAGTTAGACACCTAGAGAGAGTTAAAATACAGAGCCATCAGGTGTGATATAGGGTGCTGTTTTTCTTCTGTGAGGCTGCTTAAACCGAGTGCCGTAAGAAATTACCTTTCTTTTGTCCAAAGTCTGTTTTTTTTATTATTTTTTTTAGTTCCACTTTTTCAGTTTTTTTGTATGCAAACATCCTAATGTTATATAGTATACTGATCAGTGTCTAATTGTAATAATATCTAGTTGTTTAAGGTTTACGCAGTTCAATTGAAAAACAACCCATATTTATTGGGAATAATTTAAGTTAACTGAAAATCCATTCATCTAAATTTGTTTGAACTTGTGACGTTAATTGATAATTCCATTCTATTTAATGTGTGCTCTACCAAATGAAACAATGATGATAGTATTTTGTTTCTGTTGACAGTGACCAAAACTTTGTCCCCATGAAGGCTTTCTGGGCAGCATTCTCTGCTCCAACATAGTTTAACTCTGTTTTGGAAGCTGCTACCATGTTCTAATAACACTGTAACTGAAACAGGTGTAGCTTCATCACTCCTAAAGACTATCATACACATATCAAAAGTCCTCAGTAAATGCACATCTTGCACTGTGCAGGATCTTGGTATGTTTGCTGAGGCTTATGTTGGCTTGCTTCTCTCTTTCTAATTAATCACCTAGCGACCAAAGTGATAAAGAGTTGATCTCCAATGTCAAAAACTACAGTCATATTCAGTAAATTTTAATATTTTTAAAGTTTATTTATGTCAGTAATTTAATTTACTAAGTGAAATGCATCAGAGAGTTCAATCACACATAGACTGGTGTTTTTTTTTTTTGTTTCTGTTAATTATGATTATTTCAGCTTACAGCTTATGCAAATATAACATTTAAGATTAGAATTTGTAACATTTAACATTTTTAATAGCAAAATGTGGGAAAAGTATGTTCGATACCTGGTTAAATGTACGTATTTTGAAAAGGAACTTTAAATGTGATAAATGAGCCTCATCAAAACACATTTTCTGATTAACTAAATATGACTGTAAGCCCCCTGCTTTGAATGTTGTAGTAACGAAGGACTGACATAGATTTGTGCTGTGTGTGGTGTCTTCCACATAGCTCTCACAAGAACCTCAGCTGAGCACCATCTCAAAAAATAAGGTGTGACGTGTGTCTGGATTGACTTGTTACTTGGTCCTGGTTTGAACCTGGATTTGTGTTTGGGAAATGCTTAGCTTTTTCTCCAACATCCAGATACTTAGAGCCAAGGGTGAAAATCCATTCTCATTGTTGGCGGACAATAAACCAAGAGAATACGCTGCACAATTCTTCTGTTTTTTTATTTTATTTTATTTTTGCGAGGGGGGTAGACACATTATGTGGGCTTTAACTGTTATTCGCTGTGTGTGTGTGTGTGTGTGTGTGTGTGTGTGTGTGTGTGTGTGTGACAGGTATTTGATTTAAGTAACTACTTATTGCAGTTCAGTTATTTGTGCTTTATACACACAGCTCCTCTGCTCTTCATTTGGCACAGCTGATTTTCTTTGCAGGTTTTAGCTTTTTTATTACAACGGTTTAGTCAAACAATGGGGTGGGGTGTGTGTGTGTGTGCATCATTTTTCCTCTGGGGATGACAGATTTCCCTTTTTGAGTTTTTATTTTTATACTGCTATTGAGGGGGACATATAGTTTTTCTCAGATTGAGGAGGTCCAGACCCCCTCATCCTCACCGTGATTTACACCTATGCTCAGCGCCATTATGAGGTCACTGTGCTTCATTAAATTTCAACATGGAGAGCGGCTCAAACTTCCACCTTTCCAACTGGCTGACAGCTGCTCTGTCCAGCCTATGTATAGTCCCAAACTCAACTCCGAGTCAGAGCTATGCTAAAACTTGAACATTTTGAGGCAGCTTTAGTACTTATGATGCATGCAGGGAAGAAATATATTCCCACTGAACGACAAAGTTATGTGCAGAGGGAGAGATGGGGGGTATCAGGATGGATGAATGAGTCAGCATACCTTCAAAAGGAAGTCAGCTATGTGGCGGTTTGTGATGAGGTTTCACACTTTTGAATGATTTCTAGAATGATTCTCCTGCATCATACTTTACGTCTCATCAGCACCTAATGTACCTGTGCTCTATTTGATTTTAAGGCAGAAATACTTCTGCTTTGATAGCAGTCATGGCTTTAGACATGGTGTGAAGCTGTCTGGGACAGCTTGCAGCTAAGCTAATGTGTGGCTACACGTTTGTGGAATGGACAGACTGTTTTGCTAATTGTGGCTGAAAGCTGAACACAAACACACGCCCACTGTACATTAAACTAGTTTTCAAAGAGTAAATTTATCTTTTGCACTCACTGCAAATTTGTGTCCTTTTCTTCTTTTCCCTAGTTGATTGTTTGGGATCTTGTCCAAATTAAATAAAACTCCACACATGCTGTCCGGCGGAGCACACTGATGTTTCTCAGAAATTTGCTGGCACACAAGACCAATTAATATAATTGTAGTAACTCAAAAATTTATCACTGTAGCAACACTTTCGTTTTATTTCTGTGGCCGTTTTGTCTGTCTTGTGTTTGTCTCAGGTATGGTCTCCAGATTGAATAGGATGCCCTTCGGCTACTGCAGCAAAAAAGGATGGTTGTTAAGGGTGACAGAGAGAGAGAGAGAGAGAGAGAGAGAGAGAGAGAGAGAGAGAGAGAGAGAGAGAGAGAGAGAGAGAGAGAGAGAGAGAGACAGACAGACAGACAGACAGACAGACAGACAGACAGACAGACAGACAGACAGACAGACAGACAGACAGACAGACAGACACACACACAGAGAGAGACAGACAGACAGAGAGGGAGAGAGACACAGAGAGAGAGACAGACAGAGAGAGAGACAGACAGACAGACAGACAGAGAGAGAGAGAGACAGACAGAGAGAGAGAGAGACAGACAGACAGAGAGAGAGAGAGACAGACAGACAGAGAGAGAGAGAGAGAGAACACGTTCCATTCCATATTGACCAGAGATGGTTAGGAGGAATCCATCCATCCGTCTCCAACAACAATTTTCATTGTTTATTTTGAGATGGGCGAGACTCAAGATATCTTGAGCCCCTATCATAACACAGGTCATGTCATAGGAAGTAATGCTGCACCAGGTCTGACATTGCCCTACGTATAAAAGACATTGCCTTGATGGTAGTATACAAATCCAATTTCCTTTCTGTTTAAGGTTTCTAAGCCTGCACTATCAGTTTGGTGCTTTATAAAGAAAAATGACTATAAAAGTAACATGAAATACTTTAGGAGAGATTTAACTGAGATGTATCATAGTTTTAGTAAAGGAGATACACAGGGCTATATTTGCTGCATGTTTGTTTGAGAACAAATGACACATAATCTGACATTGGAGATCAAAATGTTTTTCAGGTACTCCTGAAAAACATTACGTTGTACTGGGTGAAATGGTTCTTCCATCCTGAAAATAGTCAATACGTTATGTATTCAGAAAAGGGAGGTTAAAAGATTGATCTCTGCGGCAGCTACAGACCTGTAATGGTGCTTTCGGACTTAACGAAGTGACTACGAAATTTACGGCTGCAATGCCTGTGTTGACCGCTGTGCATTTCGTATGCACAAAAGGTGACACCGGCTTCAGCGCGAGTCACCGAGTCATCAAACAGGAGAAGCTTCTATCCGCTTGTCTGTTCAACTCAAAAGGCAGATTTAACCAAGCGAATCTGGGTGCTGCATTTAATGGGGGAAGCAGAACGGTGCTGGCGTCCCTGCTATGGAGCTCAGACAGAAGCATGAGGAGAGCAACAGAAGAGAACAAGAGGCAGACAGACAGATTATCCAACCTGCCCATAGAAGCGATGGCTGATTGGTCCAATTCTGTAGCTACAAGAGAATGAATGACTTAGCAGTCCTTTTAAGGATTAAATTAAAACAACTTGTTTCAAAGACACACACAAACCTCTAAAGAGCATTCCTTACTTCATAATTTTTCTATCTTCTATTTTGAAAAAAATATTTATCTCCGTTGTGCTCCTTCAGTGTGTCACAACCACAACTAGTCCCTGATTGGTTACCGCGACGCGATTTGACAGAAAAGTTCAGATTTTTTAACTCCAGATTTTTTACATGCGATGCGCCTGAGGAGTGAAAGAGCAGGCAAGACGGTCTTGTGCATGCGCAGTTATTCAAAAAAGGACTTGGGAAAAAAAAAATCACAGACTGTACCCCTTTAAGGGCACCACTAATGTAACATTTCAAGTCATTAATTCAAAATAACGTCTGCCTGAAAACATTAAATTAGACATGTTTTTTTTTTGTGACAACACTGTTTTCTTATTTTGCCGTGTCTTTTGGTGTATCAGAAACATGTTTTCAGTTCTTTTGATGGGGTCCCACTTTGTATAGTGCGTGCGTGAGTGTGTGTGTGTGTGTGTGTGTTGGGATGAAAAATGGGGTGTAAAATTCAAAGGGTTCAACTGTGTCAGGACAGGGTGCTTACTTTTGGTGTGATGTCATAGTCCCATTTTTTTTTACAAGAAATGAGGATGTCTGTGGAAATTCTCCATCTTATGGCAACAGCAAACAGGCTTAAATCAGAGGCAAGTGGACGTTTGTTCAGTTTTTGTTCACCTGTCCAGGAGTCTTTGTAAATTCAGAAGCTCGCACTTCAGAAGGAATTTCTATAGCACTTTTATAGTAATCTTCACCACACAAGTTGCACTCACAAATGTGCACCAATTCTTACACTAATACACAGATCAGCAGATCAGCAGTCAAGTTGAGCTTTTGCCCAGAGGTGTATCAACATGTGTAAGAAGGAAGCTGGAATTTAACCCACAACCTTCCCAGCAGGAAATAGATACACAGATGATTTAAAGACCATGTGGTGATAAAACTTCAATGCTCATTGATTGCCTCGCAATGGTCAAATAATTATAAGATCAATCAGAAAATAGATTGAGCTGTAATCAGTTGCCTCTGCTTTAAGCATTCAACGCAGACAGATTAGTGAATCTTCCTTAGGGCAGCCAGTGTGTTTGCATAGTGTAGCATGAGATAAAGTACTGCTGCAATTGGGCCATTGCTGCCACAGCTAAGTAGCCCATGCTTAAAAGTTTTGTCAGAAGTGCATAGATGTGGTATTTAGAGTTGTGACGTTCATGTTCTGTTTAATATATCTGTGGCCTATCCCACAATGGACTCTGGCACCCACGGTTTTCCTGAGCCTTATTCCTGCTTGGAAACACTGACTTTGGTTTAAGCTCCTTTTACACTCATTCTTTTTTCCCCATGTTTTTTTATGTTCATTCTAACACATTAAGATATTACTTCTAGATTAGCTGCTAAATAAATTTTGGAAAGGTTTATACCTATTTTGTCTACAGAGGTTTTGCTTAATAGTGTTGAACCAGCAACATATTTTAAGTAACAATGGCATCAGATTCCAGCTTTGCTTCTCTGTACCGGTGTGTCTATCCATCAGTCAAACACAGACTGACACCAGACCTGTCCTGCTGTCGCTCACACACACTACCAGGTTAGCCACCAGTAGTCTCTCAGGCATGTCGTTGGACTGGGTGAAACACATTGAGCACAAAGTGGAAACCCTGTAAGCATTTAGAGAACATATAAGGGCCACATTGAAATACCTCTTCCCATCTGCAGCTTATAAACACTGACAACACTAAAGATCATCACTTTCTAATCACCTGCCTTTCTGTTTCCTGTATTCAAGTTTTTTTTTTTTACACATCATTGTGGTACACTGTGCCATTTTCATTCATGAACTTCAGGTTCACCTCAATATATGCATCGTGGTAAAGGTGGATATATATGCTGCGTTTTGGAAATAACGTCTATTGAGATGTATGTTGGTAAATCAAATGAAAAACATAAAAGGTCGGGTATGCACAACTCTAAGTACCTGACGCAACTGGGTAATCTGAGTCGGTCTACAGAAACTAAATTTGGAGAATCGTAGATGCAACCCCTGTTTGCTCTTGCAGTACGTGAGTGCAAAATAGATACTTCAGTGTTTCCAGATTTATATAGCAGATTAAAGACCTGTCTTTATATAATGGACCCAGTAAGGGAGTTGAAAGTAAAACTAGCACTTTAATAGCAACACCCAAAATAAAACAAAGTAGCAGATAATTGGGAAGTGGAAGGAAAATAATAAAATCTGAATCGTTTGGCATGCAGCCACCTCCACTGTGATTACAGTGGCAAGTCTTATTGTTTCTTTGACAACTTTGCACATCTAGACACTGACATATTTTCCCATTCAGCTTTGCAAAGAAGCCCAAGCTCAGTCAGATGTGATGGATCTGTGAAAATCAATATATAAAAATAAAATAATTTTCAATTATTGCAGGAGATTCTCAACTGGATTTAGGTCTAGACTTTGACTGCTCGCTCTAAAATATCAATGTAAACCATTACATTGCAACTCTTGCTATATGTTTAGAGTCGTTGTCTTCCTGGAAAGTGAACCTCTTCCCTAGTCTTAAATCTTTTCCAACCTCGAAGATGGTTTCTTCCAGCATTGCCCTGTATTTACCTCCACCCATCCGTTCTCAGACCAGCTTCCCTGTCCCTACAAAAGAAAACTATCCTTTACAGTAGGATCTAGCCACCATCATATTTCACTGTGGAAGTGTTGTGTTCAGTTTTGTATGAACTTGGGATTTTGCATAAGGCCCAAAGAGTTCAATTTTGGACTCCTCTGACCAAAGCACCACCTTCTACATGTTTCTACAGCACTAATGGCAAACTTTAAAGTGTCAAACCCTGTTGAGTTGTGGATCTCTGTGGATCCTCTTGAGTTACCATTACTTATGTGGCTTATGTCTCTCCTGATGTTGCTTATCACTTTAGATAGACGGTCATGTCTTAGAAGGTCTGCAGTTATGCCATAGTTTTTCAATATTTGAATTATGGTCTAAACAGTGCTCTGTGAGATGTTTCACGCTAGTAAAATTGTTTTATACCCTGCTTTAAACATCTTCACAAATCTAGCAATCTGGTTTTCGGATTTTCATTTTTAAAAACTTTTTAACACCAGGTATCCTTTCACTTCCCCTTCACAATTGTGCTCTATTATGTGTTGGTCTATCACAGGGGTCAGCGACCTTTACAGGGAAAGCCAATTTCTGCCTTTATTCTTAAGTGTGTCCACAGCCATCCAACCTATGTGGATGGCTCTTTGTTGTTTTGTTTTATGAACACGTACTGTATAAAATGTTTGTGTTTTATTGTTAAAATATCTGATTTTAGGTTTTGGAGCAAAAACTATCAAACTTTTACAATAAAACAGTAAAACTATTATCTTGAATGAAACATTCCGTATTTATGAAAAATTTGTAATTTGGGGCCTAATAACAAAATAAGAAAAAAAACTGTATCATTTGTGCCATTTTGAAGTCTATATTCTTTGCAAAAGAAAGCATGAAAAACCTCACAATGTTGAAATAGCCTTTCTTTAGGTTTCTGTTTAAAAGTTTTCCCAGGCCTTTAATATTTTGGCTATAAATTGAATGAGCCACTTTGAAGGGCCTAATCAGCTCAATGTACCATAGTTACAGATCCGTAGGTTGTAGGCGCCTGGTATAGCACATATAATCCCCAAGTATTGACCATACAACATGTAAAGTAAATTATAAGAATTTGTTATTTTTTCCTGATGTTTCCATAATTTGGGATGGCCACATCAATCACATCTACTGTTCTCTGGCGCTTATCAATGATCACAATTACCGGTTGGTTGGCCGATACCATTTTGTTTGTTTGTATTTGGAAGTCCCACAGGATCTTAGCTCTGTCATTCTCCACTGCCTTGGAAGGTGACCCCCATTTTGACCTGGGGGTCTCTAGTTGGTATTCTGAGCAGATGTTTCTGTACACCATACCAGCCACTTGGTTATGACGTTCCATTTATTCCTTCCCTGCTAGTGTCTTACACCCTGCAGTGAGATGCTGGATATATATATATATGGTCTCTTACTACTAAATATAAGCATTGCCGTTTATCCTGACTGATCCTCTACGACACATCTGCAAATGGAAGATGTCATTTATTATGCAGAAATCTTCTTTGATATCTGTAATTATAGTAAACAAATCACCCGTATGCATCAATTAAGTAATGTGAAAGCACAGGCTTCTTCACACTAACACTAGACTGTATATCTACTCGTTTTCAGGACAAATTGATATTTTCATCAGATTTAATGATAGTCATAAAATCATAAAATACTGCAAGCCTTTATGCTTAAACTCCATGTCTTGGCATTATATATGCATAGCTTTAATTCCAAGACTCAAGTAATTTTGTCCAACATTACTGAAGATTACAATCCCTATTTAGATGTAAAATGATCTCCAACATGGGAGAGCTGTAATGGTGACTGTGTCTATTGATGCTCATCTCTTTAGGTGCTCAAATTCTTTGCAACAGAGCCATCCACAAGCGCTTAACTACCAGCAAGTAATTTATCTGAGTCTGACAAATTGTCTGTTTTTTCTCTCTTTTGAATGTTCCCTTCTCTAATTGGTGTAATCTCTAGACTTTATCTAATGCCATATCTTTTTACCTTGCTTCTATTTGTATCTGCAGAGCTACCGGCTGGTGCCAACTGGTTCTCCTTACATGTGCACCAGACCTTGTCACTTTGATGCTGATTTGATTTTGAAAGCATGCCCCGGCCTGGTATTTATCGATGGCAGTCGTGCTATTCTGGACGCCTCAATGAGCTATATTATGAGGAGTTGGCAGGTTTGTGAACTTGGCCAAAGGCGGCATTGCGAATGGTGTTAATTTCTTCTATACCCTGCAACCTTGGGGCTGTTCTGTAATGACTAAGCAGAAGTCAACAATCGACAGAATAGCGACTGCCTCTGAGTGTAATGCATGCAACAAGATTGCAGAAACTATTGACTTTAATTCAGAATGCTGTTTCATACATTAAGTGCACTTTGAAACTTGTCTGATAACTTCTCCTTGACAACCGTGGAGTTTGTGCGTATAATATAATGAAAAACATCAACCTGAACCGGGCATCTCTGAAAAGTAGCTCATGATTCTTCAGACATCCGCTGTTTTATAACAACGGCTGTGTCAAGCCGAGTGACATCTTGAGAGATGTTCCAGCATTTCAATTCAACCCGTATGTCAGCAACCATCCAGAACAAAACAGACACCAAAATGAAAACTATTTTTTTTTTTGCCTTGGGAATGAGGCATGTTTTATTGCGATTATTCTCACAATTCACCCCTCTCCAGTGTCTTCATAACAATCCCAGTCATATGATGAGATCACTGAATCCTGGTCATCTAAGTAATGGATTTTTTTTTTTTGGTGGATTCCTCCTGGGCCCATAGGTCTGTGTTTACTGATGTATGCACCATGCAACAGCACTGGACAGCTCATCGCACTGAGGCACAGGCGCCTCTGCATCAGCACGTTCGTTCAGAGCCAATCTTTGAATGGGGCAGCCGCTGCCGTGCCCATTGACTTTCACAGGGAATGTAAAGCCCCAAAACCATTTAAAAGTCATGTGGCCAGTATTAGAGATAAACATACCCTATCGGGAGAGGTTGTGAACTGACCTTTTTTTCTTCCTGTTTTTTATAGCCTCTTAAAGGTCTCCACAGACCTTCTATTTTTAGTAGCACAGTGGACAACCATTTGCATCCTCTCTTTTTATCCCCTATTTCCAAACTGTGTTTTCTCTTATAAGTCTCAGTCTGCCCCCAGGTATCTTCCCCAACTTCAAGCCTTCTCCTGACTTGATGTATATGCACCCAGGAGCACTTCCTGTTCTTCAGCTTCAGCAAGCACCATCTCTGCAAAGTCCCTTGGAGCTTTTTCCTCAACCTTACTTCAACATAAGCACTTGTAGCTACCTTGGAACACAGCCCCAAGTGTTAGAAAGATATCACCTACAGGGGAGTTTCAAATAAATATGAGACTATCCACTGAAACAGCATGTGGCACTTTTCTGTCTTTTTCCTTTTCCTCCCGCATGCATTTTATACTCTCCTTCAATTCCCCCTGACATCATGTAGACATCTGATGGATATCAGAGCATCTCCTCCAGGAGACATTATCCATTGTTACGCTTCCACAGCGCTTATCCACAAACCCATCTTCATTTTAATCAATGGTCATGCAGCACAGTACGCATACACAAGCATGAAACGCACAGATCAATCATTTTGAGTGCAGACCGGACTCAAATAAAAGAATGCAATGATTTCTTTTCTCGACACACTGCCGATTCCTTTACATCAGCACAAGTCACTACTGATGGAGATCCAGAAGAACAGATACAGCTATGCTGCGCCTTACCTGCGTTTCTGTGGAGGTTCTCCTTTCAAGCTGTGCCTGTTGAAGACCCTTGGTCTGCACAGCGGTGCCCTCCTATATGGGCATACATCTGTATTGGGGATCAGAGCTCCTCTGTCTGTGTGTCAGCATGGAGAAGAGGAGGGATCAAGGATCAGAGAGTCCTCTCAGTTGGCAGCCCCATCTAGTGCATCTCCTTGTGTCTCCTACTTACCCGGGTCATTCCAGCCAGCCCCTTAGCAACCGCAGACCAGGGAGCGAGCACCCGGGGGGGATGGGAGGTGCTTAAAGGACTAAACGGGAGCTGGAACAGCAAGCAGAGCAGGTACTCCTCCTACATGTCTGACTGCAGCAAGTGGACATACTGCAACTGGAGTCTCTGTCCGCCTCCTGTTTTGTCCCTGTGCATGGGCATCAGCGTGTTTGCGCGCGGTTACACATTGATGCCGGCTCCTCCCTGTGCTGTGTGTGAAATCAGAGTCTATTCGCTCGCTGTAAACGCCGCTGGTAGCTCTGAAATGCTGTGGCAGAGTGAGAGAGGATGGGAGTGAGGGAGGGGTGTGTGGGAACAAAAGCGAGCGGCAACAGAAACGCTGTAAGAGGTTTTTTTTTTCTTCTTCCTACCCGATCTATCGGTATCAATCCCCACTGTATGATTGAGTTCATGAGTCATTCTAGTCTGCACTACTCCCTTAGTGAGCACAAAGGAGGAGACCAGGAAGAATGCATATAGAAAGATAGCACATTACTCACCTTGGCATGCAAAAGTTTTTGGAAGGACGTTATTATCGTTGTATCATTATTAAATTCACATAATGTTTCAGAGAATAAAATACATTTTTCAAGTGAGAAGTGATTGGAATACAGAAGACATACACATTTTTAAATAAATAAGATTGAAATTCAGAAAAAGGAAGTGAATGACAACCCATGTGCAAAACCAGAGCAGCAAAAAGAACATCAAAAACCGTTATGCTGACCGGGTCAACTTTTCTCTGGTTCCATTAAAATGGACTTAAGCCTGACTAAGACAATGAAGTCTCACCATTTTAATTTGTTTTGTACATTATTCCTGGAAACATAGGTTCCATATTTTCAAGCTTTTTTTCCCCCCTAATTCTATTCTGACTTGAGAAAATGACATTTGTAAAGTATCTGCTGACCATAGTTTTTTATCTTTGTTATATAAACTGCTTCTATTTTAGGTCAGTTAGGATGATCAAGCATTTGTGCTATGTTAAATACTGTAATATTTACAAATTGTTTTCAGGGAGTTTTTTTTATTTATTTATTTTTTTTTACATTTGAATTCAGAGGATTAGATATATTTGCATAATATTTGGTAGAACTGCCTTTCATACTGTAGGTCTAGGATTGAATATCTTGGATATCACTCCAAAAGCTTTGCACATGTTTGGTAGAGTTTAGACCGACTCCTCCTGACAGATCTGGTATATCTCATCAGGTTCCTAGGCTGGCTTGCGTACACACCTTTGTAGCTCTGCCCATAATTATTTTATGGGTGTGAGAGGACATCTGTTTTCCTTAGGGCACCTCAAAATTCACTTGTCATTATGCTTTGGGTCCCTCTCCATTTAAGGCCCATTTTTTCTGATTAATTTTAACTATTATCTTAATTTGAGATATATTAAATGATTTTTTAGGATAACATACATCACTTGGCACATATCGATTATGTGACCTTGTAGTGCTGTGGGTCACATGACCCCTTCTATGTTACGGCAGTCAGACTGGCATAACAACAAAGCAAAACAGACATGACACTTACCTGATCAGAGATATTTTTGGTTCTCTGATGTAAGATTTAATCTAGAGGGGTGAATGTGGCCTTGTCTTTACAAGTAACTCCATTACTTCTCAATCTGCTGGTCCAAAGCTGTCCGCTATCAGATTCCAAAACACAGAGGAAGACTGTTTAACTTTTGACAGTGCAGTGTTGCCAGCAGCCTTCAAGGAGAACTAAACCTGGAAGTTACAGGTCTAGGGCCCCTAGTGACTAAACGTTTCACAGTGCTGCTTTAACTATCTTGAGATTTTTATTTACGTATTTCTTCATAATGTGTTGCACAGTGGCATTTATTCTTTAGAGTGCAACAGTCAGTCCTGCAGAAAAACAACCCAACAACATGATACTAAGTGCTTCAACTACTGGCATGGTGTTTTCAGGCATCCAAGTTTCCCATATTTTCCTCCAAAGTAAAAACAATCATTATAGCCAAACAATTCCCATTTCAGTTTCACCAAACCAACAGACACGTCTCCAAAAGTTTAAGCCCTAATATAATCACATACTACAATTTGGCTTTTTGTTGCTTTTGAGGTAATGCTCTTTTCTAAAAGTTTTTCAACCTATGACATGATAGGACTCATTTCACTATGGATATCCTTACCTGCTTCAGCCAACATTAGACGGTATTTTTTTTTTTTTTACTTTTTTACAAATAGGTGTAGCACCTTCAAGTCTCTGGTAATTCAACCCAAGGATTAACCAGTCCTGTCGAGCTCTGCAATTCCTTTTCTGAATTTTTGGGCTGATGTCTTTTGAGTTTCAATAATGCCATACAAGGAAGTACTGTGTTTAAACTGTTTCTTTCAAATCCTCCATTGTTATGCCCCCCCTTTTTTAATTTTTATTCTCACTCATTCTGGGATTTATTCTAATGAAATAATACTGGAAATGCCAGCTTGTCTAAAATAGGAAAAAGTTGTTCTAATTTAAATGAATAAATATAAAACATATAACATATACAACTCATTTAAATATTCAACTGCATAGTAGATTGGCAAGCAAAAATCCAAGAATAGATTTATATGTAACACTCATTTAATGGCAAAGTCTGCAGACATGCAAAAAAAAAAAAAAAAGAAAACAAGTAAAACTTTTCACCTCCTCAGTTTATAACTTCCTTCAGGAATACATGGATACTGAGATGACAATTATTCCAATACAATTTGCATTACTGCAGCCAAGCATTGGATAAGACTTTTCCTGAAAAACACCATGAAAAATCAGTTCGTTGCCACAATGTTTTTCAAGCAAGTGGCATCATTTCATTTTATTAGAGGGGTGTTGGTGTTCTCCACTGTCACCTCATGCCTGCTCATGATGAGAGACTGCGTAGATATGAAAACCCTCTATGATGGTTTCCTCAGACTAACAACCTTTAACAAATGCAAATAACGTGGTTAGGTTACAAAAACAAGCAATTGGGCTCATTACTAAAGCTGGATATTGTGAACCAATAAATCAATTATAACTGACTGTTTTAACATTTATAGATATTGTGTATATATAAGATATTCAAAATAATTGCATTGAACAAAAGCCTTCATTCTGGAATTCAGAAATTATTTAAGTTAAAAGTGACAAATTGTGATTTAAGAGGTCTGTTAACTTCTTAATATGCTAAAAGTGAAAAATGAAGTGAAATCTAGATATGTTTCAGTTATTGGTGTCAAATCATGGATTGAATTAAATGACCTTTTAAAACTATTTGCTTCTTTGATGACATTTAAAAGAGCTTTAAAATGTAAAATTATAAAAGCTTATATGGCTATGTAAATCTATGCATGTAAGTATGTACTTGTGTGTAGTGTGTATATGTGTATATTTATTTGAATATTTATATAATGTGTATATTTCTGTATGTATATGACAATATACATATAATGTATGTGTATATATGAATGATGTTATTTTTTTTGTTTATACACCGCTGACTCTCCAGATTATTGGATTGAATATGGTAGGAAAATATACGTCTTGGCTTTTTCTTTTGGTAAATTATTGGTTTACAGAATTGTGGTTTTTTTTCTCTTGAATTTTGTAAATTTACCAAAAATAAATAAATCAATAAATGGTTTTAATTATCATCTCAATCTAACAGTGTTGCATTATATGACTGAACTGGATTTTATTTAATTATATCCAACTGCACTGATTTGATTTAATTGTACTGCAGCAAATTTGAATTGAATGTGCCTGAATATGAAATATATCTGATTACTTTATGAGCCTTGTGTTTACTTTCCATGTGATTTGGTGTAATTGAATCCAATTGAGTTGAATTGAACTGAGCACAGTTGATGAATATGAAAGTCCATGGAGTAAGACATCTTCGCTAAAAACCTAAAAGGCTCCTGAGAGGGAAAACAGTGAGAAAGAAACATGGGTTGAGCTATTGAGGCCCAATTTCTGAGGGCACATATCTCTCCTGGAAGCTACTGCCTGTTATGCTCTGAGTGTCTCAAGAACTGAAGCAAAAAGTACTAGAGGATAAAATGAAGATCAGAAAACATATGAAGAAAATAGATAAAGGCTTTTAAACAAACTTGAGAAAAACATTTTGGAGAAAAAGGAAAGTGCGAACATCTGCATAGAGAAAATACTTCATTTACAAAGGTTTTCTTAAAAGAAATAGAAATAAAATATAAACTTCCCAAATGGTGACCTTATTTCTGGTTTACACTGTTGTCTTCTTGCTCCCTTATTTTGTTTACTTTTAAATTAAACTGACACAGAAGACCACTGAAAATACATGCAGAAAATGTCAAGACAGACAGAATTAAATTCTACTCATACTCCATGTGTCTACAAGTGCACACCGGTATACAAACACATCCATTTTTGTCAAATGTTTGGGGTCCATTGAACCACAGTGTTTCACTCAGAGATAAATAGCCTCATTGGGGATGATAATGTGCAGGTTTGTCATCTGTCAACACGATAAAAGAACAGGCTGGTAAGAATAAATTGGTATCTCATAAGTGTACCAGTGCATTTTTTTGTCCTTGTGGTACCCGAGAGAAAATGATCTAAGGAAGGAAAACAGCAGGTCTAACCCCGACTTTTTCTTTTTTCTTTACAAAACCAGCTTCGTTGCAGGACTTTTGTTCTGCTTGCGAGTTTACTCTATGTGTTTGTTGCTTCCCATTTATGAGCAGTTTTGTTGCCATGAATGTGCTGAGCCAGTCTACTTAAAAATAATGTGGGTTGCATGCAAAGTATGCTGTCATTCCAGGCAGAAAATAATGGGCAGATACAGATGATGATATTTATGTTGAGTGGACTGCAAAGTAGGAATTTGCTTTTACAACCAGTGTAGCAAGGCTACAAAGTGGTACAGATTTTTTTATGTATTCGTACAAGCATTTGCTTATGTGAGAACACAAGGGTGTGGAATAGTTTATTTGGTCCTTTGCCCTTTATATGCACAATTTCCACTATGGTTAGGGCAACCAAAAGCTGTCAACAAAGCCACCTTATTAATTTCACCCAATGAAATGAGTAACAACGTCAGTAAGGCGCAGATTCCTTCTAATGAGATGACGTAGGATATGTGGTTCCACTATTTAAAAAGGTTTTTAATTTATCATTCTAAATTTAAAAAAGGCATTTTTAAAATTGACAAATCATATCTAATTAGGAGAGTTCATGACTTACGAGAATGGTCAAGATGAGTGAGACGGACTGAACAAGTAAAAATAAACAGATCGCCCCAGGCACTAATGAACCTGCATTCGATCGTGAAGGGAAACCAGCTCTAACCACACACACAGCCTGGAGGAACCGTCACCTAGAAGACCCTCCTTCACCTTCAGCTCTCAGCCTAGACACGAAGGGAGTAAAATCAGCAGGCTTATACACACAAAAACAGAAAAAGAAAGAAAAAAACATGTATTCAGTTTGGCAAATGGCTAAAGTTTCCTTAAAATAACTTTACAGAAACAAAGTAACCTAAACAATGATTCTTAGCTAATTAAAAACACCAGAAACACCTACGGACACATTTGAATTATGGAGGCCCCAGTAAAGGGGTGAAACATGGTCGCTGCTCAAATGGCAGCGCAGTACAACGCAAACTGCAGCTAAGCAAAAAAAAAAAAAAAAAAACTAAAGCAGCACAACACAGAGAAACAAAAAACACACAAAGCAGCAGGGTATCTTGCAGAGCTGCAGCAGCTTGGCAGCTCATACATACCAGACCTTCTTAATTACTCCATCTGAACCGGAGACGAGTTTTCAGACCCAGCAAGGGTTGAAACAACATGCCAGTAATTTCTATCAGACAAACAGCTCAAGTCAGAGAATTATTCAAGTCCAAATCTACCAAGACAGAGAACAGTGTAATACATACCGCTTCTGCTGTATTATGATCACCCGGGGAGGAGCAGTAACTTACACACTCTAGCCCAAACAGGACTTTGCAATCTAGAGGCTTCAAAGTTCATAAACAAGTTGGATTAAACTCATAGACGTCTGCTGCTTCTGTGAAACGGGTAGGAAGTCCTGCATCGGTGGACCTGTACACATGAAGCTGAACAGGCATCGAGCAAAACAAGATGCCAGGACATGCGGCCGTCAGTGAGTACAGAGGGGCAGGAGACAGCACCTCCTTATACACAGCCCCTTGTTCAAAACAGACATAAGTACCCCATGAGAGCAGGCTAAAATCATCCTGCTATTCTTAAAAGATCATTTGGAGCAGTCTTGTTAAGAAGGTTAACTGATATTTTCTGGCTTGGTATTGTTTCATTTTAGATGTCTTGTGTATTCTATTTTTCTTTTTTCAACTTGTCCAGTCTTTACAGTTGGGGAAGACCCCACTACTGACTGACAGCAGAGTCTCCACATACCCCAAATAGCTATGTGGCGTTCATGAATTCAGATTGAGGTGCAGGATGGGGATAATGTTCAGCCTAATGTACCCTGTGAAAAAAAAGGTTTGATGCTTATCTGATGGGTGACTGTAAGGTGCGGGGTGGGCCATCATTCTACACAGTGGGACCTCACTGTTGTGTGGTGTTGCATGTGTTTGGGAGGAAGTAATGGGGGACAAGACACAAGCAACATTTCCCCACTGAAGGCCAGCTACCTAACTGACCCCAGCACTGTCCTGCCCAGCCACACCATCACAGTGGAAACTGACACCAAAGATATTTCAGCTATGAACATGCTGCTAATGTCTTCAGCTGTGTTTGTCTGAAATGGTCCTGGTTGTTTAGATTCAGACTGCTCTTTGAGACGTGCTTACTTCAGAATTACCATTCTTTCTATGCCATGCGTGGGCGTTATTTTTTGGATATTTTCAGACTCTGATTGATAGGTAGGAGTGTTAATCATCCAAATAGGATGCCAAGACATTTACCTGCACAGCACGGTAATGAAATTCAGCCTTTTTACGTACTGGAAGGAGGGCAAGAATTTGCATGCATAATAATGTCCCAGGCATGACTCTGCAAAATCTGTTTCGGATTGCATCCCAATGGAGATGCACATTTAATGTCTCATTTGGTATGAATTACTTACTGAATTTGAGTTGAATAACCTAACCCTCTACCCCTCCCAATATTTAGGCACTGTACAATAGGATTATGTCCTACAACATGTTCCTCATTTCTTTATTTATATACACACATAAGACACATGTTCAGGTACAGCAACATACATGGCGAGATAAGAAATGTTATAGTATTTTCTTTTTTTACTTGGCTTTTCTAAAAGTAGTATAAGCCTTCTATAGAATTTAGTTTTTTTATTGTTTTGTAATCTGGCTCTGCTTTTCATACTGCTTCATCAACTTTCCATCATTAGCGCAAAACCTCTCACAGGTATTGGTTATTTAACAATTATAAACCAGATGTTTGGACACCACGTGGGATTTATTATCACAAGTGCAAAACATGAAAAACTCTTAAAACACAGGAGCTAAAAAAGCAAAAAAAAAAATAGAAGCTATTTAACAAATGTTTAAAATTCCTTCACAGTTTCCCCTCTGTAATTCATCACAAATTGCAGCTTAGAGGAGCCTTACGGAAATCCAAATCTGATCCTTCAGGGGAAACAATGACCTGAAGACTGATTTTCAGTCCAAATCCTTATGCTTGGGTGTGTTAATCTAACTCTGCATTCTGCTTCTAATTCAGGTCTAGGACCTTGATGAGGCAACGCCTGAGGAAACATTGTGAGGAATATTCTGCCTCATGAAGAAAGAGAGAGAGAGAGAGAGAGAGAGAGAGAGAGAGAGAGTGTGTGCGTGTGTGTGTGCGCGCTCATGTGTGTGGAGGGGTTAATTACACATGAAGAAGATAGTTACTGTTGCATTAGATGTCAGCAGAGGACTAACAGATGGTAATTCCCTCTTAGTCCTTCACTCCTGGCCAACCTTTGGATTACACCGCTAACAATATTATCACATGCATGCAGATGTGCTGTCATATGAGACCAGCCTGATTTAACATAACATTTAGTATTAATGCCACTCTGCTGTACTTACACACAGATAATTGGAAATATAACAGTTTTATTTGCTCTTTTTACATTAACCCTCTTACAAGGAATCAGCTCGACCTTTGCTAGTATTAAAAAAAGTTATTATTGAAGGCCCATTAAGTGTCTGCAATTACCCCAACTGATCTGATATCTTGGTATACTTTTTTCAAAAATGGTCACAAAGGTTTTATACATTTGTATGTAGATATTGAATGCTGGTTTCTAATTTAAAGAAGATAGCATCAATTCTGCTTTGTTTAGAAAGTCTGAAACATTCTGAGGGCTATTAGGGGAGACATTTTGCAGATCCACCTGTTAAAACAGGTCAGTGCACTTTAAATGAATTACAAGTAAATAATAAGCTTTGGGAAAATGTATTTCGCTCTGCAGTAGATAAATATCCCATATTCGTGAATCATAGTTCTCACCCCTTTAGCATTTATACCAACAAATTCTCATTCCAATTTGTCAAAATAGCAGATTAGTCGGGAGACCTTGGTGTCAGTTTTTATTGTAACGTCTGCGACCTCTGCCCCTTAAATAACTGTTAAGTAAGCATAAGATGTTTAAAAAATATTGTGATTGCAGAAAACGTTCATGAAAGTGACACTAGTATGTATCCCTCGTGACACTGGAAAATAGAATATAATAGAATAGAATAGAAATACCTTTATTATCCCACAATGGGGAAATTTGGGCATGACAGTGGCAAAAAACACATAGACAGGATACACCAGAGTTACACACTAGATTAAGTAATATGTGTAAAAAGCTAATTTGAAGTTAAGTTCTCAAGGAAAAAAATCAGCAAAAATTAAAAGAAATGGAACACTTAAACAACATTGTGTTGTTTAAGTGTTCCATTTATTTTGTGAGCAGTATATTACATCTACTCTGGAATGTTTTCTTCACCTTAAAGTAACAGTGGGCATTAGAAAGTTATACTTCACTATGGACATTTCATACATGCTCACCTCATTTACCTCTTGACATGCAGTAGAAAGTCCACTGCACCCCAGGAGACCTCGCTATGATGATGCAGGTCCATCACTCTCTGGCTGAGTTTCTTCTCTCTGTATCATCATTGGTTTCACAAAGGCATCTGTGAGCATTACCTTTTGATTCTCCTCTCAATGATCAATACAGGTGTCAATCTTCCAATTAGACCAATGGGGTGCCAAGATATCAACTTGCATTGTACCACAATGAGTTTCAGTGTTTTGTTACCTTGATGCAAAGGAGAAAGGGATTGTGTGCCAGGTATGACTGTGGAGAATCTGATTCGGATTTTACTTATCGCTGGATATATTAATTTAATGTTAAGGGAGTTACTGTTATTTTGAAGTGAATGTCTCTACTGTCCGCCTACCTTTCCCAGCTCAGATGGAGAAACATAGTATTGTGACACATTATTTTATTGGGTAATGGTTCTGAATGTGACTTTGAATATTTCGAAAGGTTTAAATAACTTTAGTAAGTTTGCCATGTATTTGCATTTTGCGTTTTGTTAACAAAGCGTAAAAAAGAGTAATACTTTTAGGTTCATTACATAGTTGAAAATTAAAGCTTAGGTGGAAAGTAGCACAGCGCAAAAATAATTTTATACCAAACTTTTAACTCATCAGTGAGAAATGTAGCAAGAGGAAAAACTGTAACTCTGCATACAAGTTTCAAAGACACTTTTAGTTCACAGATACCAAAAAGTAAAAACACATTCTGCTGGAATAACTTCTTGGGTTAATAAAGTCTTTTCTGATGTATGTTTAGCTTCACTGAGACAAAATCCTGTCAGAGAGAAATTTCTTCCATCCAGTTAGCTGTGAAAGTGCCAGAAAACAAACTGTGTAGCTGTCATGGAGCAAAGACTCCTGAAAAATCTGTTTAAAGAGGCCGAGGAGCAGAATAATTTTTAATAGGTATAAGGATGGCGCATTAAAAGCGATGTTTTTTGGAAAGTATTTCAGATAACAGAGGTCTACATAAAGAGAAACTGAACTGTGCTGCGTTTACTATCAGTATTCAGTGCACCACATCTGCAGGCTCTTGCGCTCTGACTATAAATCCAGACCTAATATTGAGGCTGTACAGCATCACAAAGAAGAGCTCCAGAGATCCCTGGAACCCTTGGAGAACAGACTGCAGCTTGTTATAAAAAAGTATAGTAAGGTTTGATCAAACACTGAATGCTGCAGGGGAGGAACTGACCCATAAAGATGTCTCTTTCCTTCAGTACACAGTTAAAGAGCTGCAATTGTCCATCAACTTGACCACCAAATTTAAGATGACTGCATCTTAATAATGGAAAAGGACAATTTGCTTAAACTCACTGAACAAGGACATTATATCATCAGAGCCGGCCCTGCCCAATCTGGTGCCTTTGGTAAGATGTTATTTTTTATGTATAAGATTTTATACCCCTCTCCATCTGAGATTTACATACACTTACAAAAGAAATCACACAGCTTTGATTTTATCACTGTCTTTAATTCATAAGACAGGCTAAAAAAATTACAAAAAATGCCAAACAATCTGAAAAACAATATGAATGCCCTTAAACAGGACATATCATGCTTTTAAATCCTTCTTTTTTATATTTAGATAATTCACATGTGATCTGAATTCCTCATTGTAGCTCAAAGGCCCCACTTTACCCCTGTTCTGAGGTTTGTCTGAGTGCAACCTGTTTTGGCGCTGTCTCTTTAAATGCAAATAAGGCACAGCACCCCTCTAGGTTGCTATAGCAGCCACCCAGCCCCTCCTTTCCCTTCTCACGCGTTGTCTCTTATAAGCATATTTGTAATTGGTAAAAACAGAGCAAATATTTTTGATCTGCCAGGGATGCTCTCCGCCATGTTGCTCCAACACTCTGACAGTGGCATTTTGGGCAGGGAGGGGCTAAGGCCTGAGTGGCAGCTGTTCACATGCACGTACATACACGTGCGGACCACCCAGCTGTGTAAACAGGAGACTGGAGAACAACACAAAGAGATGCAATGTGACTTCATACCATAGCCCATCTGAAATATTACCTTTAGTTCTTCACATACCTATTTTTTAGTTCTTTCTAACTAAAATCATGACATTTCGCTTAATGTTCCTTTAAAGGTTAAAAATGTGGATTTTGCATGATCTGTTCACTTTAACACAGAATATAAATAAGTAATTATAAAAATAATAGGAATATCTCATAATACAACAATAAAATTTAAATAACCACACAGTTTGTATACAATAACTATACATAAGCAACATTTACACAATGCAATAACTATATACAAAAACTAAATAAAATAACTACCTACCAAAGCTATATAAAATACCTGTATACAACTATATGCAAAACTATGAACAAAAATGCATTTCACAAGCAAATATCAATGTTTGCTTTATCTGATAAATGAACCAAGATAAACCATAACTGTAAAGTGTGGGGGGGTGGGGGAAAAAAGTATACATGGCTTTCAAGATTTATTTTTGTAAGTTAGTTCAATGGTGTCTGATGCATTTATCATTCAGGCTTCTTTACTTCAAATCAGATGGTGTGAAAATGGAAAGAGCATGACACAACTGTAAATCTACTTAGACATGGCCATCCACCTTCTGACAAGGCAGAAAAGGGGAACATTATGGCAAAAACTCTGATAGAACAGACTTTTTGTCATTCAGGGTTGCAAAGAACACAGATACATCCTTATGTTCTGGCTGCCATGATTTGAGAGTTCATGCAACTGTTTCTTGAAACATATTCTGTTCAGAACTTTATTCTTATGTGTTGACAAATATTGTGTCACTGGTAAGGAAACTGAAGTGAACATATGAAGTACCAAATGTCTTGACCAGAAATAACTGTTGAAAATAGAAAGATATCTCGTCATTGCAATCTTCTGCATTTAACCCATCCCTTACGGAGCAGTGGTGACCTTTTTTTTTTTTTTTTACAATGCCCAGGGAGCATTCCGGAACAAAGGGTCTTGCTAAAAGA
The DNA here is from genome assembly GCF_011125445.2 of Fundulus heteroclitus. Taxonomy (NCBI): domain Eukaryota; kingdom Metazoa; phylum Chordata; class Actinopteri; order Cyprinodontiformes; family Fundulidae; genus Fundulus; species Fundulus heteroclitus. The sequence goes on along the minus strand of NC_046383.1, from coordinate 24,941,897 downwards.
CCCAAAGTGGCTGTCTGCAGGGTTCGAACCAGGTAGTTGCAACCTTCTCGTAACACAAATATGCTGCTCTAACCACAAGGCCACCACTCCCACAAGTATCTGTCTGAGTGATTAAATTGAATTAACATTTTTGTTATGCATCTTGAGATGACATTTGTTGTGAATTGGTGCTGTGCATACATAAACTGAATTAAAATTAAGTATTCTTGGCATTGCCACATTCAGTACAAGAACACATTTCTCAGTTATTGTAGAGAATACATATGCCTTAATCAGAAAATCAGTTAAAAGACCTTTGGTAACTCTGTAGGAGCGGCAACAGGAAAGTTATGAGTCGTACACGCCACAAATCTGTCTTTTAGTGAACACTGACAAGATACAAACAATTGTTACCAATCCTGTTTGCAGTTTGCTACAACCTATGTGGGTAACACACCTGATATGTTGAAATGCCTTCTCTGGTAGAATGACGCCTTGGTGGGGAATAACTAACACTGCACATTTCCTTTAACATAATTTCCAATGGTGATACATGATTTTGGCAGCATCATGCTGTGGCGATACATTTCTTCAGTAGGTATAGGGAAGCCAATCAGAGTTAAAAGTAGATCGATGGAACTAAGCACATTATTATTTTTTGAAAACTTGTTGAGGTCCTTTCAGCAGTACCTCAACAAGGACTGGATGATATCAGGAAAACCATTATTTGTGAAATTATTGCTGAATATTGTGTTAATGATACCTTTTACAGCTAAGCCAGATTTTCATGACACTGCTTTCCGTTATCACAATCCCTAACACTGTGAACCTTACCAACTATTAAAACTATGTATCAGGTTTGGAGGGAACTTGAAATTCAATATCCTACCATATATTGCATTAAAGTCGCTGTTTGCAATTGCCACATTGCAAAAGTAGAAACAGTATGTGATGCTGAATTGGAATTCAATGTATTGTGAGGCTTTGACTGTAATCATCCATCTATTTTCTGACCAGCTTAATCCCTCATGGGGTCCCGGGGGTTGCTGGTGCCTATCTCCAGCGTTCACTGGGTGAGAGACAGGGTACACCCTGGACAGGTTGCCAGTCTGTCACAGGGCAACACAGAGACAAACAGGACAAACAACCATTCACGCACACACTCACACCTAAATAAAATTTAGAGATGCCAAGTAACCTAACAGTCATGTTTTTGGACTGTGGGAGGAAGCCGGAGTGCCCAGAGAGAACCCACGTACGCACAGGGAGAACATGCAAACTCAATGCAGAAAGACCCCAGGGTTGGACTTGAAAACCCAGAACCTTCTTGCTGCAAGGCACCAGCGCTACCCACTGCGCCACTGTGCAGCCCGACTGTAATCATATATATATATATATATATATATATATATATATATATATATATATATATATATATATATATATATATATATATATATATATATATATATATATATATATATATATATATATATATATATATAGTTAGAGCTACAATGGAATATTTTAGATTAAAACATTTCAATGAGCTCAAAGGCCAAGTCAAAACGGAAATTGTTGTAAGAATCATTGGTAAGTATGGTATTTAAAGTTAAACTGCTTGCACCTCTAGTTGCTGTAAAAGGTGATTCTACAAATGTTTGCTTTTTTTCAAGCAGACTTAATATGCATACCATATATTTCTAATTTTCATTTGTAAAATATTTTAAAAATCCATTTCCTTACATTGAATAAAAACATGCTACAATGAGTATGTTTAACATAAAAATCCCAATAACATCTAATGTAGTTTGTTTTTGTAAAACAAAATGTGAAATGGTTTAAGATTTATAAATACTTTTGACAAGGCCAGATAGTTGTCATAACTAAGCTTTGTCAGATCAGGTTATGTAAATTCATCTGTTTCAACAGCTGTATTTATTATACAGGAAGCTTCATGGTAATGACTAATTACAGGATTTGTATTTCTGTTTATCCTTTTTGTAAATGTACATAAATGTTGTGGTGGAATCGCTCTGCTTACTGATGGAGTAACTAGAAATTTAATCAGTTGTTAGTGTATATCTCATCATCGGATTTTCTCAAGTAAAGGATTTCATGTTTGTCAACAGTGCTGTGAATGTTCAGCATGCTGTCTAGCTTTTCCTACAAACAGAAAACTGCTTTTGCTCCTTTCTGTCACACAGCCACGCTGGGGATGATTATATCATTGGTGTTAGCCAAATTTCTACATTGCTAGAAATCTACCAGTTCTTTTTGCTTTATTTCTTTGTTTAAAGCTCCTTCATTGATCTCTACTTGCTTTTGTTGGACAAACAGTTGCATATGGAAAAGATTATATGACAAGATGTTGCCTATGCACAGCCAAAACCTCGTGGACTGGTGCCCATAAATGAGAAAGACTGCACTACATAGGAAGATGATAGTTGTGTGTGTGTGTATGTGTTATCCAGAGGAAACTGAGAACAAGCAATCTGCATTATCCATCTGCTAGGCTTAGAAAACAAACATTAGCATAAACAACACCAAGATTACAGAGCTGGAACCCCTATAGTGTTAGGAAAGGAGTTAGACAATCCTCAAAAACAAATACAAACTAACTGAATGGCTCAAAAATTGTTTGCTAAGACACTTGTTAAAAAATATCAACAAAGAGAGGAATATATATACTGAAAATGAAAAGAATGCATAAAAGTGATTGGAAAATAATTTCTACTTGTTGCTGTGTGTTTGTTTTAACTATATGCTATATGTTAGTGGTTTCGAGTTGATTCTGGTGAACCAAAAGAAGTGAAGAGTTTTTATCACTAAACATCATTTCAAAAGGTTGAAACTCTATTTCAAACAACCAAGAAGAGTCAGAGATGTTTATTATTCAGTTTTTTTCACTGTGATTCAGGCTATCAACGATTGTGATACTATAACCTCACAGCAGAGGAAGTTATGTGATGTGTTTTGGCTGTACTGCACTGTCCCTAACCTGAAAATGAGGATGGGCAATGTAAACACTACTGGAATTTCAAATGATCCCATCAGTGACCATACTATTAATTTATTCTGTCCAACAGAAGCATAGCTAAATTATTTTGAATATATTGAATTCATTTGAATATATCAAAAATAATTAATCCACCCCTGCCCAACTGTCAAACAGTTGAGCAGTGGCAGGTAATGCTGAACCAAGCTTTGAGCTTATGTCATGAACACCTTGACATAAGCAGCGCTGTGTAACATTTAGCCACTAGGGGTCCTAGACCTGTAACTTCAAGGTTTAGTGCCTCTGAAGGCCACTGGCAACACTGCACAGTCACAAAATTAAACAGTCTCCCTCTGTGTTTTGGAATCTGACAGCAGAACACTTTGGACCAGCAGATTGAGAAGTAATTGAGTAACTTGTAAAGACAAGGACATGTTCACTCCTCACATATTAACTCCTACGTCAGAGAACCAAAATAATGTTTGATCAGGTAAGTGTCATATCTGTTTTGTTGTTGAGCTCAGACTGCCGTAACCTTGAATTGATTATGCAAAGGATCCGACCCTCTGAAGTAACATAAGCAAGTTTTTGAGAATGGCAGCCCACACGGAGCATCCATATGCGGCGAGTGCTGCATATTGACTTGAAAAATAATTTAATATATCTATACGTGAGGGTATACTTGTAATAATAAAAATATCTACTTATAACCAAAATGTATATATTGTCAGTCTATATGGCCCAAATGTTGATGACCCCTCATTCTTTCACAAACTATTCCATGCAGTTTCACAGCACCTCGATTGGTCTCTATTTTTAGGTGGGGACTTCAACTTTGGTAAATGAAGAAATAGATAGGTTGAATACAACAGGGACTCAGCGCAGTTGGCAATCCCTAAATGTAGTCAAACAATCTATGAGTAATTATGGTCTTTGCGATGTATGGCTATCTCTGCATCCTAACAGCAAAGAACATACTTTCTTTTCAAATGTCCATCACCCCTACTCCTGTTTGGACTATTAATTAATCAGCAGCTTGCTGTTGTCTGACATTTTATACGCTGTGATACATCCTATTGCTGTCAGTGATCATGCTTCCGTTTTCTTTAACCCTAATAAATAAATTAATAAATAAATAATCCCACAAAACCTGGAGATTTGATACATTATTGCTTAAAGATGAAGAATGTATCAAATATTTTAAATTAGAGTGGGTTTCATACTCGTGCAACAACATGACACTTGAGCAGGGGGAGGCCGGCTCTGGGTCTTTCCCACACCCCTGTTCTCTGATTGCCATCCGGAGTTTGAGTCCTGAAAGAGGTGTGGGGAGGCAGCGCCTCCAGGTTCATAAAGTGGGTTCTGATTGGCTGGCCCGTTCGGTTCATTTTGGCCCCATCTTTGGGTGGATGGGCTCATAGGTCATCTGGGCTGGGATCAGGGTGGGGGGGGTTAGGGTATGCACCAGGTAAGTCGGGTTGTGGGGACTGTTGGGTTTGGATGGTATCCCTACCAACTTGATGATGGAGTTTACCTCCCAGCTCTAGAGGCTGGATACCCCTGTTGGGTGCTGGTATCTGGACCTGGGATTATAGGATGTGTGAGATGAGTGTGGGTGTGTGTACAGCATCCTACAGCATCCCTTTTTTATGAAGGTAAGAGTGTATGCATTTGGGGGCATAAGGGTGGGAACGTGTCAATGTGACTGTGTACCTGGTTTACTGTTTGTCTTTTTGTCAGGTTGGGTTTTAGACTACACCCTTTGCTGGGACATCTCACGTCTCTACTAAGTGTGGAGCCCATCCCATGGTTGGATCCGTTTGTTTGTGTGTTAAGGAGGAAACACATCGGATGCGTTGTTGCATGTAAGCACAGCAAAGCAGCATACATGCATCCTACACTCTTTTCATTTTAACCAGTCAATTAATGTACACTAGCAAATAATATGCACGTACAACACACATATTTACACAACACAACACCTACATTTGATTGAAGTTCTAATTTAAGAGGTGTATACGCTCCTGTTTGGCAGGGAATAAACTGGAAAACAAAATTGTGTGAATTTCCGAAACTATCCCAAAAGTCGAGTCTCAGTTTGGCCACAAGGTGGTAGAAGTCACCTTGTTGACGCTGCTGATTAATGGGATGCACTTATTTTTGCTGAGCTCTCTGTCTTTCCTCTCACAACAGTTTGTCAACAAGAGGTAGGAAGGCCAAGGCACTTCTTATACTTGGTGCTCTTTCCATGTGGCTGTAGTTCTTTTGAGAGCATATTTACACAGCTGTGGAGTAGGGCTGGACGATATAGAAAAAAAGCGTATCAACCATATAGAAATCATATTGATTGGTATTGAATCAATATAGTTTTGAAAAAAATACAGGTGCTCTCTAAACTCTTTGAAAGGGGCGGAGCTTCATGACGGCTCGTTCCTGGGTCTGCGTTTGTGATTGGTTGGGAGGATGTAATGACTGTAACACTACCCTACATGGTTTTGAATGTCTTGTTACTGAAAAGTGCTATTTAAATAAACTTACCTTAGAATGCAAAAGGAAAGAAAACTTTTATTCTATTGAACTTTTTATTTACCCTTTTTTCTATCATCGATATATGTCTATTGATCGATATATAATATTATTCAATTATCGTCCAGCCCTACTGTGGAGTGTACTGCAGCGTCTGGGGTAGATTTACGCTTTTAAAAAACACCACAGCACACTGTGCTGCTTACATTACGCTTATGTTAAGTGCCTGGTGTATTTTCTCCTTTAGTCTCTTTTTTTGTGTTTGGAGTACTTTTTGTGTTTGCAGTACATGAATGTACATGTTTGCACCTCTCGGCCCCTGTACCAAACTGTCTGTATTAACTTTAAGAATCAAAGGCACTTGATTGACCACATCTAAACCTTCCGTGCATTTTATAAACATTTGCAAACAGTTAACCATGACTTAAAGGAGATCAACACGATCTCCCTTTATTATGTGGTTAAAAAAGTACGTGGAAGAGTGGATCTTTCTTAACAAATCTACAATGAAACAGATCAAATAGTAGAAAACAACATAAATTGCTCACTGGTTAAATCTGGCAAGGAAATCACAAGGATCTAAAAAAGGTGCAACGGCAAATAGCACACTATAAATACTGATGGAAAATCACAATTAAATAAATTCAATGTGACGATCACAAAAAAATATGTACTACTGAGAAGCAGGAATTTAACCCAGAAAAGGGAACGAATTTTAATCAACAAAACAAGAAGTAACAGTAACAGCGGATAACAGAACGAATGATCAAGAAGAAACTCAGACACAAAATCTAAACCCAGTCCTGGGAACCCAGGTGATTAAGACATCTTCTTGATCCTGGTGATCAGTTCATGTCATGTAAGAAGTCATCAGTGGTGCCGAAGGCTGCACCGAAATTTAACAAGGCCAGCACACTAAAATAACCTTTGTAAGAGGATATATTAATGCCATTTGTAAATTTATTTCATATGAAGTTGTCAGGCTTCTTGTCTGTGACATAAAGTTAAAAAGATGGTTCACAGGATCAATCCCCAGTTTTGCTTCATGTTGTTCCTCGGTTTAATTACTTATTTGCTGTTAATCTGTCCTGTATAGTTTGTTTAACTTTTGTTTCTAACTCATTTAATGGTAATCATCTGTTTTCAGCAGTTTGCTTTTAAAATAGTGCCCTTTTTTTCAGTTCTAAGTTTTACCTTTAAAGCAGTGGTACCCAAGTCCGGTCCCTGATGGCTATCCTTCAACTTTCAGATGCATCCCTCCTTCAACACTACTGAATCAAATGAATAGCTCAACATTAGGCAGGGACCTCTGCAAAGCTTAATTACTGCTGATGAGGGAATTCAGCCATTTGATTAAGGCGTGTTGGAGCTAGCCTCGTGAGACCATCCTGATCTCGCGAGCTTTCAAGGTTTCACTCGCAGATCAGTCTGGCTACTCTCCGTTAAAGAAAATTTGGAGCCGTTCACCAAACGAACGTCCAATCAGCGTTGGCTTTGAGGCGGGTTGAGGTGTGACGCAACGGGAAGCGCGTCAGTTCAGTCTAAAGAACATGGCGGCTTCAGCCGATAAAACTAGCGTTAGCGCGGCTATCGAGCAAGTTTTATCGGCATTACAGAGTATTTCTTTGCTGAGCTAACGAGCCTTTACCTACAGCAGCAAGAGTAGCTTGGCTTGTGGTTGTGTTTTCGTCGTTGCTCTGTTACGAGCGACGACGAATCTGATTGGTTTATTTGGCCCGTCTATCACCAACATAGGCCAATCAGCTAACCAGTATTTTCGCCCCTTCCCAAAGTTACTTCAACGGAAGGTTTCCAGATGGATATGCGGTAATGTTGGAGCAGACATGCGTCCGAAAATTGAAGGCTAGTTCCCGCTTTTAATTTCTTTAATCTCATATAGGATGTCAGACACCCATGCTTATGAATAATGTTGATTTTATATTAAGTGGAGTTCAACATTAAGTACACAGCTTATAGGTAAAGATACCTAAAAGCTGTCTGTACCTTCAGTTATTTGGAGGTGCAGTCTCTACAGCTTCAGTAATATTGTCTCTCTCCCTGTCTTTCCTTTTTCTTAACAATCTTCACCTCTGACAAAGCAAAATTTGTTCTTTTTGGTTGGATGAGTTTTTATATGGGAGCTTGCTGCCAGCTTTTTTTGTCTTTTTGTTGTCAGGGTTTTGTAAAAGGGAACTTGTTCTCAAATGGAGTAGAACAGGCAGCCTGAAGCAGTTTAATATGCTAATGATCAGCTCACGCAAACACACAGCTGCACGCACAGGTGGGATTCATTAAATGGAAACATGTTTGTGTAGTTATGAGGCGTTTACTGACTGGGAGCTGAGAGTCTCGTAAAATGACAAAAAGAAAAGAAAATTGTTAAAGTGTGGAATTAAAAAAAAAAATGTGCTTCCTGATAAGCCTTATTATGATTAAGAAAACCAACACTGGAAAGACACTTCAATTCCACAACATCAAATTGCAGTCATTTTCATAATATCAATTTGCAGAATATTCAAAATACTATTGTCATTTAATGCATTCCTGGTATTGCGCAGCCTTGAAAACACCATAAAAATATAATTGTAAGCAATACAAATTTTAGCTCTTTTTCTTTCAAAAATTCAATAAGCAGAACTTGTCACTTAGTGCAAGCTCTTGCTGTTGTTGTGAAATTAGCCAGGAGAAACAAAATCAGACTGTCTGAAATGTGAGAAGCTGCAGACTCCCGCCCCTGGGGAACTGCCCCCATCGCAGAGTGTGGCATCACAACAAAGCTAAACTGTCCTCCTCACATCTTTCTCTTTGTCCGTCGGCCCTCGAGGAGAGGAGTCCTACGCTGGAGAGACCCATGAACATATGTTCAAGCTGGAAGCATGGCTAAGTCTGAAGTCTTAGAAAGACTTCAGACCAGGTGACCATATTTCATTTTGCTGAATACCATTCAGTGGTGGAGTTTCGATGGAGGGCGCTACAGTGCTGCCCCCCCCCCATCAAAATTACAGGAAAAAGTGTCAAAGTTGTAAACACAGTAAACACAATTTACAAAATACAAAGTACTTACCACATCTTTTCCCTCATAAAATGTGTCTGACTTTTGATTTTTCAGCATTCCCTTTCCGTTTAGGTTTTTTTTTGTAACCAGAGAAAACCAAAATATGCCCAGAGAAAACACGCACACATGCAGACAGATCTTGATTTTGATTTAAAACCAGGACGTTCTTGCTGTTAGGCAACAATCCTGACAACTGCTCCCCTGTGCTTTTTACAAACTTTTGTGGATGGACTTTGCATGCTTAATGTGAGTTTTCTATACACCTGTTTTCCCACATTTTCATTCAGCATGAATGTCTGTCCCATGTATGTATGTCCCGTCTGTGTTGGACCTGAGATGGTCTAAGCAACTGTTAAGGCTGGGGTTGTCATGACAAATGACTTTGGTTTAGTAATTTCTGTCGATTGTTGCATTAGTTGAAGGTTAAACGGGGCTGTGGCTCAGTATGCATTTCTGTGTTTGACCTTCTCTTAGCTCTCTGTGTTTTCTTGTGTTTGGTTGCTGTTTTTTCCATGATCTCTTTGTTTCCCTTGAGCTTACTTGTGCCCAATCATTATGTCTGTTCTCAGTCTTCAGTTCTAGCTTGTCAGTCACTCACCTTTCACGTTCAGTACTGTGTCCTCTCATTCACACTCTATTTGCGTCCACTTATCACTAAACTTTTCCTGCCTGCTTCTCCATGCTTTGTTTTCTCTGTTTTTGCGAGTTCTGTTTGTTCAGTTTTTCATAGTTATTTCCCACACAACAGTTCTACCTGTCTCTGGCAAGTGTGTGGGTTCTTCATGACTATGAAACAAGACAGTCCTCTATGTGCTGTCTATCTCTTGGTATTGGTAGACTTAAGCCTCTTCGCGAGTCGGAACAATATTTAGCGGGTATAGAGGACAAAGATTTACTGAGTCATTGTTTAGTCAATGACTGTTACAGCTTGACAATAACCACTAGAATATATATATATATATATATATATATATATATATATATATATATATATATAAAACAGACTGGCGACCTGTCCAGGGTGTACCCCGCCTCTCGCCCAGTGAACGCTGGAGATAGGCACCAGCACCCCCCGCGACCCCATGAGGGATAAAGCGGTTCGGAAAATGGATGGATGGATGGATATATATATATATATATATATATATATATATATATATATATATATATATATATATATATATATATAAAAGACTGTTTTCATCATAACTAAAACATTTATTTTTGCATACATCTCTATATCATGCATTCTGTTTTTTTAATCTTCTTAAGTCAATCAGCATACAATTATAAACTTGATTGCAATATATGTGATGTTACTGCATACGGTAAATTGGCTCTCTTCATATAGGTCACAGGGTAGAACACAATCCATCAATTTTTTTATGTAAACTATGATCCAATGATCTGTTTGTTTTACAGATAGTTGTGGTGTTATTGTGTGCTCTTTCAATACTCTGACAGTATATGTTTGCACATACCAAAGTGCTGCGATACAAAGGGACACACAACACACACAAAGAGAGAGCTGTGTCATTGGTGACCTTGTCGGAGAGGATCTATCAGCAGCTTGGATAGAGAAGGAACTGATTTTGATCATATGGCTTGGAAGTCTTTGATCTGCACAGCGCAGAGGCTTAACAGTCAATTAACCCTACGATCCCTTTTGATTCATATGATGTACAACACACACAGCACATATACACCCTATACAAGTTAGATTCATCTGTCAAATTTGCACTTCAGATTCATGTCCACATTTGTCGATCCACCGTCAGCCTCGACATCATTTTGAGGAGTTATGTGTAGCATAGCCTGGAGTCTGAGCACCAGTGGATCAAAGACGTTTCATGAGTGGCTGAGTAATGAAACCAGAATGAGAAATAAGATTGTTAATACTGATTCTGACCCTAGGCTGAACTAATATGATGACCAGCTGTACTGTTTAATGACATATTGACTGACTGACTGTTCTGATGATGAGAGGCCTGGAGTCAAAATATTGTCTTTAAGCGAGAAGGAAAGAATAAACAACCATTTCGCATCTAAAGATGAGTATTTTTGGAAAAAAATGTGTTTGATGGATTTTCTAGTTGTTATTATGCTGTAGTTCTGCAGTAGAAATAGCTCTTTATTCTCCTTTCTGGGGAATTTTGTAATTGGGTAAAACTGAAACGCTCATTCTCAAGCACTTTTAAGTTGTCAACATCAGTAATCAGTATCCGTGTGAATCCACCTGTGCATTTTTTTTATTAACCGAAAAAAATTAACAGATGAAAATATTTACTGTTTGGATCAATAGTATATTTTATCCACAGAGATCTAGTTCATGGAATGCATCCTAAAAAGATACATAGGAATGCTTTTGAGTTAGATTTATTAAGTTTTACTTATTAGTTTTATTTTAGTAGCATTCATACACATTGAACAATTCCACATTTTGTCATGTTATGACTACAATCTTCAATCAAAATCTGAAAAGTGTGGAGTACATATGTTTACACCCTTTCCTGTAATACTCCTTTACAAAGTATTGTGTAACCAATTGGCTTTGAGACTCCACTCATACCTGTCATTAAATTTCAGCATAAATAAAGCTGTTCCGTGAAGGCCTGAGAGGTCATTTAATAACATTATTGAGTCAACGGCCTTATGAAGACCAATGAACACAACAGGCAGGTCAGGAATAAAGTTATGGATAAGTTGTGGAAGGTTAGGTCCATTATCCATATCTTTGACCATCTCACAGGGCATATTTCAATCCCTGCTGCCCCAAAGCCATAAGAGCCATTTACAGTTGACCACTTTTTTGGGTGGGGTGGGATATTTAATGACTGCGGATGTTCTATTCTGAATAAGGCCAGGTGCATATACACACACATAATGATTAGATCAATTGATTGTGTGCCTATGTAAACAGTATAATCTGATTTTTTTTAAATCTGAATACATTTCAATCAAATTGTGAAATATTGTGCATGTAAACACAGATACTGTGTCAGCATATGGGACTTTGTTTATATCTTTGGACTGTTTTGCTGATCCATCTCCACTTTATGCTCATTTCAAGCTCTTCTCAGCCACCACTCTACCATAATGTGGGCCATTGCTGTCACTGATTATCCTTAAATCATCCCACCTGGTTCACTGCCTATTTGTACCGACCTTACTCCTCACTGTCAGAATGTCTCTTCTCGTCTAGCTGCCTGCATGTGCTTTTCTCAAGTGGTTGTGTCGCTCAGCTTGGTTATCCTGTGGACCTGTTCTCATCTTGCCCTTACTAGTAGGCTTTACTAGTGCTTGTGTGCGCCTCCTACTTCAGGGTTCCTGGGGATTCTGTGTCGTGCTCGGCCCTTGCTGGGGACTCATTACCTGCATCATCTGGTCAAGTCTTTCTCTTCCTGCATCGTCTGGTCAAGGCTGTCTCTACTTGCATCATCTGGTCAAGTCTTTCTCTTCCTGCATCGTCTGGTCAAGGCTGTCTCTACCTGCATAGTCTGGTCAGGGCTGTCTTTACCTGCATACTCTGGTCAAGGTTGTCTCTACTTGCATCGTCTGGTTAAGGCTGTCTCTACCTGCATCATCTGGTCAAGTCTTTCTCTTCCTGCATCGTCTGGTCAAGGCTGTCTCTACTTGCATCGTCTGGTCAAGGCTGTCTCTACCTGCATCGTCTGGTCAAATCTGTCTCTATCTGCATTGTCTGGTCACCTGCCTGTTCCTGCCAACATCACCTGGTCAGCACCTCTCAGTCATCTCCTTTTGTCATCAGCCATTCCTACCTGCCTGTTTCTCTTGCCACTTTCTTTTATTAAAAAAATAAACACTCTAGCACTGTGTCCGGCTATAATATCAGATTCCGAGAGCACCACACATTACACAATGATATCAAATCATACAGATGGATTAAAGACTTTCTATCTAATAATAATAATAATAATAATAATAATAATAATAATAATACAGCAGTTTATATTGAGTCATAGACGTGTAGCATTCACTCACTGTGAAATGGTGTGTTGTCCTGACAATGTACTATGGCTTGCAAAAACAAAAAAAACCTACACATAGATACTACAGTTTATATGTTCAAACCTTGTTTGGTTGTTTTTCTGATGGAGGAGTCGGCACAATCCTTTCTTCACTGGACAGCATACATAACGCCACTCAGTTTTGTTTTGGGTATTCTGTCCTTTGAAGTGAATCAGTTTTTGTCTGAGAGTGTTAGGCTTGAAATTCACTGGAGTTTCTCAAACTCCTGTCACATTTGGAATGACTGTTTTTGTGTTTCTCTGGCCTCTTGTTTGTGTTTGAAACTGATCTTTTTTTCTGCCAGTTTTTTTTGGCCAACTTTAGGTGTCAGAAAAACTGAGCAGAAGTCCGTTTGCCTTCGATTTAAGACTGATGTAGTAGCCATGACCCGGATGACTGAGCTAAGGCATAGGCATGTGTACGCCCTTTGTTATTTATGTCTAAAGAAAATTAAGGGCCTAAAAGGAAAACAAATCAGTTGTGTTGTTCTTTTTCTTCTCTGGCTTTTGTGTAAGCCTTTAAAGATATTGACTAAGTCCCAAAAAAAGTAAGATTGACCTGTATTGTATTTGTTTTGGTTTCCAATTAAGCTAACTGTGCGGCTTCAAAGCCATGAAAGCATATTGCTGAGGAGAATGTCCATTTGAATGAAAGTGTTGGTTCCTGCTGTCCACATTAACAGATAATGCAGGACAGCTCACTGAATGGCTCCTTGCTCTGGAGTGTGACAGACGTGACCGTTACCGGCATGGGAATGCGGCTAAAAATAACTTCATGGACTCTGTGAAGCACATTAGACAGCCACAGAACAGGCTTTGTCAGACCACAAATCTTTGAGGTCTATGGTCCTGTCCTGGATCAAATTAAAGGTATTTTTGAACCTACACAATACATGACACAGTCTTGCACCTTTTGTGTTTTGTGGGAATGACAGATGGTCTGGTTTTCACTGATTACAGTTGGCACTGTGCAGCTGCATTTAGACTGCAGCCTCTAAAATACTGGTTTAACTTCCTGTCAAAGAATGAAACAGCAGTGGGAATCTGACACACACCTGACTACGTTGGATCAACTGAGCCAGTTGGTTAATGAGATGAGACACCCGGATTTTCCTTAGAAACCAACATGTTTTAAATTTCTGAGCTTAAAACTGCCATGCTTGCGGTTCACTGCTGTTACCTTAAACATAACAATGCTATATTGCTTTGTATTTGAAAATTAGAACTTTTTATCATGACAAATGTTCTATTAAAATGGCATTATTGTCTAGGATGCTTTTGTCAATGTAAAATTAAGCATGGCTCTTCAAAGGGCCCGTGATAAAATCTTATTTAAGCCAATTATCTATAATCTGAGCACACGTTGCCTCAGACATGGTTATTAATCTTGCAATCTCAACATAATTAATTCATTATCTTGTTATCGTGAGATGAAAAGAAAATTAATGGTTTTCGAGGGTCAAAACACTAACCTAAATTCTGTAACCTTGAGAGTGGAGTCAGGCTGCACAGAACTGCAATGAAAGTGACAGAAAACCAGAAACAAAACCTTGCTCTTTCATGTCTAATTTGACCCCAAATCATGTCTGAGTAACCAGTCTGCAGCCAGAATTTGTTATAGATTAGGAGAATTCAAAACTGTTGGCAGTGCCGAGCAAATGTTCATCTGGTGAGTCAAATAGATGCGTAAAACAATCTACTGGCATGTAACTGTAACTCACAAACTGCCACTATACAAAAAATGTGTGTGCCAGGTCTCATTCAGATCCATCCATATCCTTCCAGCATAAAAGGCCAAGACAAATAATTGGTTAAAAATGCTACAGTAGCAATAATTTACTATGTGATGTTTGCATCTACAGATTAAATTCTGGCTACTTGTCAATTGTGAATTTCTACTTGAATATGTCCAACATGATCTGTAAGACTGTTGCAGTGCACAGAGCCTGTAAATAATATTAACTGAAATAAAACATAATTCTTATGAATGACAATCAGGTACATTGTTTAATTTTTAATTTTCATTTTAAACACTGCAATCCTTATTTATCAGAAAATATAAACAATGTTGTTGGCAAATTTTCCATTTTTTATCAGATTATTTGGGCACATATTAGGTAACTTCATTTGTGTGAGGTGCCATTTGTAGGGTTACAATGTCAAAAATTCACAGCAATATTTTGGATTATTTAGCCTGTCAATAGAGATAAAAAAAAATGGGGCTTAATTTTTCAAAGTCATATTTTCACCATGTCATTTATATATTTATAAATGTCAGAGTTCCAAACCAAATATTTAATTAGCAAGCAAGTTTGTAAACTAAATATTTAATTTGGAGCTAAATATTTAGTTTCATGGGCGTAAGTCTGGAAGCCCCCCCCCCCCATTAAAACAGAGGACCCTGTATATTTAAACAATATAAAAATTATGAAGATAATAAATCAGCAATCATCTTGGAGAAAAATAAGAATGTATTAATTTTAGTGCGCAAACTAAATATTTAACGTGTTTACTAAATATTTGGTTTGGTGATTAAATATTTAGCTTGCTAATTAAATATTTATTTTAGAACTGTGCCGTTTATAAATGCAGGCTAAATCACCTAACTTACTGCTGTCAATTTTTGACTGTGTAACTTTACAAACTGTATCCCATACATTTGTGTATTTTTCTATTTATTGACCATTTGGAACAAAGTATTTTTATTCATGTAACACTGTACAAAACACAGTGAGTGAGTAAAAAAATGACTGAAAATCAAATAGGATTCATTGAAGCTCTGTTCCGGGCCACTTTTACTCATTATGTATAGTACAATAATTCTTACTATTCATGTGCTGATGATACAAAACATTATTGTCATGATGCAGCCTGAAGGCGGCACTCTGAACTCTTTCCTGGTTCCTTCTCCTCCAGCGCAGCCCTGATTAGGCACACCTGTCAGGCTGCAATCAACCATGGACTCGCCTGATAGGTTCTCTAGTACTAATCTTAACACGTAGCATTCAGTTTTATCCTCCTCAGCTCTGAAACAGACTCTTATGAAGACATACAATTTACTGAAACTGTTAACTGTTTCAAATTATAAAAAACAAAACAAATTATTGCTTACTGTAGTTTTCCCAAAAATTAAGAGCCCTGTCTGCATCAAAAATGTTTCAACTACCAGACTATCTAATTAGGTGGAACTTGGCTTCTGTTTACTATTTTGGATTTTCTTCTGTAGCTCTTGGATTATGCAGTTCAGAAGTTTATTATTATTTTCAGTGTAGAGAATAATTGTTGTTATATGTAAAATTAATTTCCCCTTTTGTGTCTTCAGTGATTTAATCAGCCACTGTTTAAGTTTACTTTGTGTCTTACTTTGTTAGGTCGGTCAGTGCTTGACTTCACTGTTTTAATTATGAAGTTAAAGTCTGCTAAACTGAAATATATTTTCTTACTGTTAGTGGGAAAAAAATAATCAGATTTTTACTTTTGATTTTATCTGTCTGTCTCTCTGGTTGTATTAGATGAAGACTTGGGCTTCAAAAATACAATTATTTTTTTCTTTTTTATAATAGTGTCCTTTCTGGCAATGTGGCAATAAGAATTGTTGTCTTAATGCCAAAAAGAGCCAAACATTTTACTTTCACAAGCGGAGCCGTACCGCTTTCGCCATAGTGCTTCGCTTGATTTATACATGCAAGTAGCTTTATTATAATTTATGCAGGGAATATTTCATGTTATATGGACACTAAAACAAGAAGGTGGAAGAGATAAAAGGAGAAAAGGTGAAAAGAAAGAGGAGAGAAAAGGGAAAGAATGATATAACTGACAAAATACAATTGTTTCTAACACTCGGTTCCCAGAATTGGGTCCTGTTGCGAGAAACAAAACATTGCTTGGGGTCTTGAGATGATTTCCAGAAAAAAAGGTTGAATTGGATTTTTTTGCTAATAACATACTCAATGGCCACTTTATTAGGTACACCACCCTTTCATCAAGTTTGACCCAATTTTATCTTAAGATCGGCTTTAATACTTTGGACTTAGAATCAACAAGGTGTCTAAATTTTTCCTTAGAGTTTTGATCTACAAAAAGTCAAACTTAATTATTCATTCTCCTAGCTTTTAAATGTAAGTTGATTTTGATTCTGCCAAAAAGTTTGTTTCTAATAGTAAATGAGACCATCATCTTGCAAAAGATGAAAAAAATAATTAGTATATTTTTTGGGTAAAAAAACTATTTATCTGGTTTTATTTACAGTTTAATAGAAACATGGCATGTAGAAAATCCTTCCTACCCTTCTCAATAATCAGTGGGAAACTGTTTATTTGCATTATAGCAATGAAATCGTTTTTGGAATTGCTGACCAGCTTTTTCTATGTTTCCATTGATATTGTGATGATTTGTCTTTTTGTGATGAGCTCAAAGTTTTTAAGATCTCATTACCATTACCCCAATTTTCCTCTCCAGTTGTCCACCAGATTTGAGTTGGTACTCTGGCTGGGCCTGTCAAGAGCAGGGTTTTAATCCTAAACAACAAGAAGACCTTACAGGACGAAACACAGGAAGAGCAGGTCATGGAGCACTGGAAGAGTAACGGGGGGAACCAGATATGAATGGGTGGAGAATGAGCTAATCAGGGGGATTTAGAACAGTTGTGGAGGAGAGCAAAATGGGAAAATCGAGTAAAAAGTGAAAAATTAACTCAGATGGTACTGAACTAGACATGATGAAAACTACAAACTAAGAGGAAATCTTACTAACTCTGGTTTAGAGGATGTATTAAAATACACAGAGAACAGAAAACAGGAAATGAGAAACTATTTCTAAAGGAAAGAACCCAAATGGCAACACTATTTGGAAAATAACAGAGTATGACAAGACCTTTAAAACATAAACAGCAAAGAAATTATCAAAACACAAATGAAAACCAAAAACCTAGACACCCAAGGATCGTAATATGGCTGCTCTAAATGTTTAAAATTACTGCAAGTCAGAACAAAACATCCTGGTAAAATTTGAATATTACTTTAAACCGAAATCTGTCATGGGTATGAATAGCAGTAGGGGCTGAACTACACACACAACCACAAATCTGCTTTAACGTTCCCCCGTATCATAAAGGTATTCTATTGGATTGTGATCAAGTGTTTGTTGAGGCCATTGGGTTAACGTGAACCCACTGCAATGTTTTAGAAACCAGTTTGAGAATATGTGAGATTGAGTTTTGTGACATGGTCTATTAACCTGAACATTAACCTGCAAAAAGTGCCCATAAAAAGATGGTACTGTTCTCATAAACCCCCAATCCAATACGCCATCACCTGCCGAAACTGTTGATACAAGGCAGAATGGATCCATGCTTTTATGATGTTTACTCTAAATTCAGACGTTATCTGAATGTCACAGCTGAAATTGAGATTAGTTGCTCCATGCAACATTTTTCCAATTTGTTTTTGGAGAGTCTCTGTGAGTTTTAGACTTTGTCTCCGGTTCTTAGCTGATGAGAGGTGATACTGGTGCGGTGTTTTGCTGCTGCTTTAAGGGTCCACATAACTTGGTCTAAAAAGGAGTTATTTGAGCTACACAATTGCCACTGAGTGAATATTTTCTCTTTTCACAGCATTCTCTGTAAACCAGAGAGATGGTTGTGGATTGAAATCGTAGTAGAGCGACAGTTTCTGAAATACTCAAACCAACTTGTCAGGGTCCAACAACCATTAAATGGCACTTATTTTCATCCCCATTATGGTGCGCAGTTTTAACGTAATTATGTTGCTGCCATCACCACTTTTAGAGTTACTGGTCAGGTGTGAACCACATACACACCTCATGCCACCTGAGACCTGCTCAGTCACTGTTCCCAACACTAGAATTTTCTATCCATTGATCGATAGATAGATAGATGCTGACCTTCAGTGGCAGTTATTGCTTTAATATCCTGTAATCTGACACAGAGTGGCACAGAGTATCTTTGAGGTGATGAGAGCAACATAATTTAATTTAATACATTTGTGCTAAAAGCAGGTGGCTATAAGGCTCTAACAAGATATTGCTAATTTTTCTGTTTAGCCCTTTGCTTTTACTAAAATTTGGTTCTCTGAAAGTCAGCAGTTTTTCATTACGTTAGTATAGCAATGGTCTGATCAATACATCTGAAAAATTATACATCTTTCAACAGGTAATTAGCTACATCAAAAAAAAGAGGAATCATTAGCTCGTAACTCAGCTAACTAGTGAATGGAGACTTATTTAAGGAATTGCATTACTGTTGTCACTACTTAACAGTGTTGCTTTGATTTCAACATAACTTAATTTCCAACAGTAAAAACTGTCCATGCCTTTCCAGCTGAGATAATAATCTTTGATACAATACCAAATGGCAGACTCACTGGTCTGTCACAGTCTGTCAGTCTCTGATGCCCTCACACAGTCTCACCTTCTCTGACTTGAGCCATCTGTCTAGGCTATGCTACTGGGAACTTTGCTATTTACCACGGAGCTCTGCTCTTTGTTTCTCTACAGCAGAAGCGCAACGTCACTTGACCTTTATTAACTGCATTTCATCCTTGAATTAGTTAGTACTCTTGAGGAATTTAGCCTCCGGACGATGTTGCACTAACCATGAAAACAAAAATCCAAGGTCACTGAGCTGTGCTGAGGTACAACTCTAGTCATCTACGGATAAACCACTGTGACAGCATTCACAGCAGCCGGTCGTAACACTGGTTAGAATGCAGCAGGAAACTGCTTGAAAATTACAGAGGTGTGGAGATATGCTATCTCTGAAACAGGATGCTCAAAACTAAACTTAAATTTTATTAAGATATATTATTTTACCCGACTATAAAGTTCATAGCCTATTACTAATTAAGGTTGACAGATATAGGAACAGTCATAACTTCTGTGTTCAGTTGATTTTATATGATCTAGCTATAAAAAAAGAAAAGTAGAAGTATAATCATGTATAACTTAAAATAAAGATAGCAATAAGGGCAGAAAGCATCAATAATTAATAGTAACCACCTTGACCAATCAGGGACATATACTGTTTGTAGACTTCAGCTCGGCCTTTAACGCAATCAACCTTGACATGCACCACCACAAGCTCACCCAACTCACAGTGCCTCCCTCCCCCTGTCAGTGGATAACCAGCTTCCTGACCGACCGCCATCAGCAGCAGGTGAGGCTGGGTCATTTCCGGTTCCAAGGAACCACCCTCTCCTGGAACCTGAGATGGTCCTCAAACATTGACATCTGTGCGCGCGCATGCGCGAAAGCTGCATGCTGCCGGTTACATTGCTTCAGCCTTTGAGTTTGCTTTTTTAACTTTCTTACTTCTATTTTCTTTTTATTGCTATTGCTTTTTCACAGTAATAGTAATATTGTCTTTATTGTCATTGAAACATACATTACAACGAAATTTGTTCTCTGCTTTTAACCCATCCCCGAGGGGAGCAGTGGGCTGCCACTGTGCGGCACCCAGGGAGCAATCTGGGATTAAGGGTCTTGCTCAGGGACCCAGAGTGCCGGCACTGGGGATCGAACCGGGTACTTGCACTTCCTTCTTTGAGGGCCACGACCCCCCAAAACTAAGTCTCCACCACCGGGATTCGATCCTGTGATCTCTTGCATGCAAAGCCTCTACTTTGTGTCTGAGCTTTACTGTAGCCATGGTGGTAACCCTGTGGTGGTAACCGTGTGAAGGATTGTCCTCTCTAACGAGGTCATTTTCAGAGAGTTTTCATGCTTTTTTTCCAAGTTGTTTTTATCATGCCGCTCCCACCGGGACACGCTGCCTTTGTTTACTCCGGAGAACAACTGATCGCACTAATGCTAGCCGGCGTGGTGGCCAGACCAGCTGAAATACCACCCTATACTCTGGAGGAAAACACACCGAGGCTGCAGAGGAGGAAAGCAACATCGGGGGATGAAAGGATGGTCTAGACGGGACGGGCTTATTGAGAGGAGAAGATTTAAGCGGTGTCTCCCTTCTGTTGTTATTGGAAACGTGTGGCCCCTTAGCAACAAGATGGACGAGCTAACGCCGCTGACGCGGAGCCAACCGGAGTACCGTGAGTGTAGTTTGATGTGTTTCACTGAGACATGGCTGCACAAGGACATTACTGACCAGGTCGTCTCCGTGGATGGCTTTCACACCATCTGGGCCGACCGGGACACTAAGAGCGGTATGCGGAAAGGAGGGGGGCTTGCCATTCTAGTAAAGAGCAGATGGTGTTACCCGTGCCACATCACCATTAAACAGCTCTGTAGCCCGGATGTTGAACTGCTGGCCGTTGGACTCTGTCCTTACCATCTACCTACAAAGATTCCATTGCTCCCCCATGCTTTACATGATGTCCTCCACAACCTAAGGACCTCCCCCCTCTCCTTACTGTCACCTCTACAGTGTCCTTCACTCCTGACCTGGTGAGAAGACACCTGACCAGACTCTACTCCGGCAAAGCTGCAGGCCTAGATGGTGTCCTTCTCAGGGTGCTCAAAGCTTGTGCCTACCAGCTCTGTGGAGTTCTTAGCCTAGTCTTCAGCCTAAGCCTGCTTCTCCGGAGAGTCCCCATTCTGTGGAAGACGTCCTGCCTCATTACTGTGCTAAAGATGCCGCGTCCTAGCGGCTCTCAAGACTAAAGACCGGTAGCACTGATGTCCCACATCATGAAGACCTTTGAGAGACTAGTCCTGGAGCAGCTAAAGCCCATGGTCAGGCCCTTCACCGATCCACTACAGTTTGCCTACCAGCCCCGCCTGAGAGATGAGGACAGCATCATCTTCCTGCTGAACAGAGTCTACACTCACCTGGACAAGCCGGCGAGCACTGTGAGAATCAAGTTCTTTGATTTGCCCAGTGCTTTCAACACCGTCCGTCCGGCTCTACTGGGTGAGAAGATGACTGCGATGCAGGTGGAGGCCCCCATCGTGTCCTGGATTGTTGATTACCTGACGGCCAGACAGGTAATCAACAAGTATGTACGCCTGCAGAACTGTGTGTCTGACAGGGTGGTCAGCAACACTGGGGCCCCTCAGGGGACTGTCCTTTCTCCCTTCCTCTTAACCCTCTTCACCTCAGACTTCAACTATTGCACTGAGTCCTGCCACCTTCAGAACTTTTCTGATGACTCAGCAATAGTTGGCTGCATTGAAAAGGGTGACGAGAGTAAATATAGGACTGAGGTGGGCAACTTTGTCACTTGGAGTGAGCTGAACCATCTGCAGCTCAACGTGACAAAGACTAAGGAGCTAATAGTGGACCTGAGGAGGGCAAAAACACCTGTGACCCCTGTTTCCATCCAGGGGGTCCCTGCAGACACTGTGGAGGAGTATAAGTACCTTTAATAATAAGCTGGACTGGACTAGAAACACTGAGGTGGTCTACAAAAAGGGCCAAAGCCGACTCTTTTTCCTTAGAAAGCTGAGGTCTTTTAATATCTGTCAGACGATGCTGAGGATGTTTTATGAGTCTGTTGTGGCCAGTACGATCTTCTTTGCTGTCAGATGCTGGGACAGTGGGCAGAAGGTCGCTGACAACAGACTAAACAAACTGATCAGGAGGGCCGGAGTTGTCGTGGGGAAAGAGCTGGACACTCTGACGACCGTGGCAGATAGATGCTGTCCAGGCTTCAGTCCATCTTAGACAGTGTCTCACACCCTCTCTACGACACACTGGCCCAGCAGAGGAGCTCTTTCAGCAGAAGACTCCTTTTACCCAGATGCACCACAGAGCGCCACAGATAATCATTCCTACAACGCCTCCCTCAGTGATTCAGACGCCCCCCCACCCCCCTCTGTAATTGACATTTATTAATTATTTTGCACTGTTTTTGCACATTGTCACTATAACTTTAATTTAGAGCTACAATTATATATATTTGTATGTATGTATGTATGTATGTATGTATGTATGTATGTATGTATGTATGTATGTGTTGTTTGTTTATCTGTATTTCTGGAGCATGTAACGAAAATAATTTCCGTCTGGGATTGTTATTAAGTATTTCTCATTCTGATTCTGATTATCTTACCTTGGTCCCCTGAAAAAGTCTTTTCTGGTATAAATTGTTGTTGCTGTCTGCTAACTGCTACTTGTCTGCCTATTTCGTACATAATGCAAGTGTTGGAATCCAAAGTCAGATTCCTTGTTACTTGGTGCAATAAAGTTTGATTCTGAAACAACTTTAACTGTTGAATAGTGAAAAAATATCTGTTTTCTAACAAACATGTTTAAGATTAATGTGGTTGTCTACTGGCACAATCTCAATTGTTTCAGAAGGATCCATTTAATCTATTTTGTAAAATGTAACTTGCCATTGTATTTTTGTGGAATCAAGTAAAAATAGAAAAATAGTAATTGTTGTCAATACAATACAATGTTACACAATAATAAAGCTGGTGTTTTGTACTCTTTGGAAAATTGGTTTATGTAGCAACAGTTGACTGTTTAGATTATGTCTGAGCTATTTTTTTTACAAACACAATCTTAACTGTCTCAGGAGAGGCTTAACACAAGGAATGTGACAGGTATAGCCCATGGATAGATTTTTTTCCTAAAGTAATGCAAATTGATAGGGTAACACCTTACATCCAAGCAGCGGCGACACCACAGAACTGTGTGTGTGTGTGTGTGTGTGTGTGTGTGTGGGGGGGGGGGGTAATGCAAAGGGGCATCAGGCCCATCATTCTATGGGATTTGAAGGAAATTTTACACTG
Source organism: Fundulus heteroclitus (assembly GCF_011125445.2). Taxonomy (NCBI): domain Eukaryota; kingdom Metazoa; phylum Chordata; class Actinopteri; order Cyprinodontiformes; family Fundulidae; genus Fundulus; species Fundulus heteroclitus. The sequence goes on along the minus strand of NC_046383.1, from coordinate 24,918,601 downwards.
CCAATAACAGTAATACAGATATGAAGAATTTACTGATCACAGGCCAAAATGGCTGCTAAAATATTGTGAAATGCATGTTACTAAATGTTTATCATACATAGACACAGCACATTAACTGTTTTTAATAATTCAACAAGAAGCTGAAACTAAGCTGAAACAAACCACAGAAAAAAAACCTCCTTACAAGAGGAGAACGTATAACATTAATTGGGCCCTCATATTTCTTCCTGTAATCAGTATTATTTTTTTAGTAATTAATACTGTATACATAAAAGGGTAAATGTGTTTTACTTTTAATAAAACTGTATGCTTGTTTAATAAGTTTAGTTTTCTATAAAATTGCATATTATACATACTGTTCAGAAATATGAGTTAATCAGTTAAAGGTACATTTGACAAGACTATATATTTTTAATAATGCACATATAAACAAGTCAGAGTCACTGTATGTTTAGAATCAGCACAGAAAAATAGAAGAGGAAGGCTTCCCTTTGTTTGCACTTACTGCTACTGCTATGTCTAGTAGATAGGTTAAATTTTCCCAGTTTACTGTTTCTGTCTACAGGTAAGATTGGACCGGCGGCAGGAATGAAAGCAATTTAGTGATCTGAAGGACTTTTTAATGTGATTTTGACTGGACAAAAAGACCAGATAATTTTACAGCAGGATGCAAATCTAGCTGGAAGCTCACAGAGGGTTCCTAATGTTTTCTATCATAGCCAGAGCTTTTAAGTCTTACTGTAGCTCAGGTGAAATTCCGTGTACTCTCTGTCCCTGATGATGACCCATGCACCAGGTTACTCTCTCTGGTTGGCTAATTATATGAAAATTATATGATTTGAAAAAAGTTACAAATCAAAACTGAAAAAATATTTTATAGACCTAAAAGCTATACAATAGCTATTGAAATTATGATACATAAATAATTCATAAACAGCCTCTATAGCTACACCTAACTTTAAACAGGAATTTACTGCAATTTATAGTTGAAGGTGTGTAATCTGAATCTGCAGTCTGGCGGATTTACGTTTTGCATGAGTATTTGGATTAGCAACACAACAAAGTTAATCTACACAGAAAAGATTAATGAGCAGTAAACAAGGGGAAAAAAATCAATCCAGGCATGTTTATTTTATGTCTTCTGTCGGTTCAAAACATCTACCGATTAGATCAATAACTGATCTCATTTAGTTTTTTCCGTGTCTGAGCCAAATGAAGGAGAAACTGCTTGACTGCAGTTGCTACTGACATAGTTTGAGTTTCTGCCTTAGTTTAGGTTCTGTTTTTGTAATGTATCAGAATCAGACCCAAGATTCAACCATGACAGGTCAGTGACTTTACAGACAATTTATTTATAAGCAGGGTAAAACCAGCGTCGGCTCTCGGGCGTGCAGCTCTCGTTACGGCTGGAGCTTCCCTGGAAGCAGAGGGACAGGTCAGAAACTGCTGAGGCAGGTTAGCAATGTAACAGACTGACTAACCTGATAACGAGAGCAGCCTGGGCGCAGAGAGACAGCTGGGAGTGTTTGGGGCAGAAGCCGTCTGCTGGCAGATGGGAACGGACCGTTGAGCGGCCGGCAGCAGGCTGACTACGAGGGGTTTTCCAGGGGCGTAAGTCCAGTGACAGTCCGGATCCGGTAACGGTTAATCCACAACTCCAGCAGAGGTACAGAGGGGAAATCCAAAGAGGGTCCGGGTCCAGATCCAGCTCCAAAATCCGACAGAGCAACAGGCTTAAAGGGAACAGGCTGGTTCCAATACTCACAGGCGGGCTGAGGTCAGAAACACGGAGAATCAGTCCAGAATCCAGAGGCTGCAAGGCAGACCTCAGGGAGGCAGGATAACCAGAACGGGATCGGGCAGGCTCAAAAAACAGAGGGCAAAACAGGTCGGGCAACAGACAGGCAGGTTTTTAGGAATAGTGCCGGAAAGTTCTCACCGGCTGGCTCGAAGATGATCTGGCACTGGAGACTGACAAGGACGGGGTTTTTATGCAGCTGGAGACAGGTGGAGCCAGTAGAGGTTGATTTCAGATAGGTGGAGACTGAACAGGTGTGACTGATTAAGAGCAGGATCAGCTCCAGTGCCAGAATCATCACAGTTTTGGATTCTTTCTTGTTTGGTTTCTGTTGTAGTTTTTGTACTGTCTCAGTCTTGATTTGAGTTCTGTCAGGATTTCAACACCGATGCCTGGTCTGATCACTCACTCCACACACCTGCTTAGCACCCCCCAGTTCTCGTTACCCGCTCATCTGATCCCCCTGCATTAGTCACTATATAAACAGCCTTCAGACCAGTCATCAGTGCCAGATCATTACAAGCCATTCGGTGAGTTTTATCCAGCTTTCACATTTCTGTCTGACCTGTCAATATTGACTGAGCCAGCCTGATTCCTGATTTTCCTGCCTGTTTCGGACTGTTATCCTGTGTGCCAGACCTAGTCTGTACCTGGACTTTCTGAGCTTGCCTGATCCCTGTATGTTATCCTTGCCTGTCGTGTACTGTACCGGACTGCTACTTGACCACCGAGCTTGCCTTATTCTCCGTTATTCTGTTAGTTTGTCCGTGTACCGAACCTGATTCTGCTTCCCGACTCTGCGCTCGGATTCTGTTCTGGACTTTCTTGCTTTTCTGATTACCCGGCTTTCGACTTAGGACTGATTTTGTGACCACAAGCTCTGCCTTCTCCTGCTCAAGGACTGCCTTTTTGTTAACCTGTTTCCATCCCACAACTGCTTCGTAATAAACCGTCTTGAACATACTTCCTGCGTGTCTGGCTGAATACTGGGTCCACCTGTTTCGTTCCGTGCATAACAGCCACATAGTCATATATCAGTATTTTAGTTCCCTTCTTAACCGCAAAATGTGTGGCATCAGCAAGAAGTGACTTTTTAGGACCACAGAACAAGTTCTTGTCTGTATTGCAGACATACTTATAGCATTTTAATGTGACAGGTGGCTTCCCATTAATAACATTTTGACAGCTACATTACAGAGGTGTTGTTAAACACATGGGTCAAAAAAAGGCCAATTATGTAGAGAAGAGTGATACTTGATTAATCACGTCATCACTTGCTAATATAAAGTAAACTATTCTGTGGGCACATTATGTTGGGAGAAACATGCATGTACACAGCACAGCAACAATGCTGTCCAGAATATGAGCAGAATCATTACATTTATCTTAGTGATATTGCAATTTTAGAGTTTGTAGCTATACCCTTTGAAACAAGTGGTCATTTATCACTGTGTTAAATGAGATGATGGTTGGGTTTGTTACAGAATGCTTTTAAATCTCTCAATAAGATGCTAGTCTGTTTGGTTCCCAAGCTACTGTTCTGAGATATGTCTCCTGACTTCCTCTGCCTGATTGGATAAATCACCTTAAAACTTTACTTTTGAGACCGCAGTTAAAATAGTAGACTTTTCTGTCACTTATTTTGTCATGGGTGGACATTGTAGAAAGCATTGGTGCCTGAGTTTGATCTTCCAAAAATAGTAATATCAGTCTTTGGAAGCTTCCAATTGCATTATCGGTTACATAGTGCTCTCTTTTTTTTCTTCAAACTTATTCACGTATTGAAATAAATGTAATAATTTTTAGCTGCACCCCGCCTCTCGCCCATTGAATGTTGGAGATAGGCACCAGCACCTCTCGTGACCCCATGAGGGATAAGCATGCATAGATAATGGATGGATGGATTTTTAGCTGCAAGGTAGAACACAACTGAAAAGGAAAAGTTCTGAAAGCAAAGGTATATGCCTTTGAAAGGATTGCTGGGTCTATTTAAGTTTGGGCATCAAAACTTATGGCCTTACTGGTACAATGGATCATTCTGCCCTTGAATGTGTTTGTTGATACACAGTTCTAAGCACAGGGGTTGTGTGTCCTTTATTGTGAGCATCGTTTGTGTTTGAGCAGTCTCATCATCATTATCTCTCCAGAGAGCATTGTGAGTTAGTCTCAGGGGAGGGTGAGACAAACATTTGGAGTATCTGGGGGTCAGGCTGTCTGCTACAACGCCACATTGGGATATTTTTTTGTCTGAGGAGCATTGTCACACATTTCGATCTCATAGCAGCCATTACCCTTCTTTTCCCTTTCCATCCTTTTATTTGTCGAAGTATTTTCACTGCACTCAGACAATTACCCTCCTGCCTCCTCACATCCTGTTCCCACTGTTTCTCTCATTAGATGAGGAGAGCTGCTGGTGTGTAAGGTAACAAGTTGACCATTTGATGTGTATGAATCTCTGTTTACATGCATGCTATCCCATCCTGTCTTGCTCTGCTGGCCTGGAGCCGAGCTGTGTCTTTAAAAGCAACTCATTAGTGTTTCCACTTGGATCTCTGTCATCTCTTTTTACTCCTACAGCTGGTTCTGGGCACATTCGGCCAGTTATGCTCACTCCCTCTAATGGATCATATAAAAGGCCCAGTGTTGCTCATGTTTGCTCTCCTATTAATTATGTTCCCACAACCCACTTAAACTACAGCAGCCATGCAGCTGCAGCAGTTTTCATAGGGGCTTCTTTTTAACAATTGCATTATTGCTAATAAAATCCTCTGATAATCTCAACATACTGAAAACTGGGTTCTTAGATGGATTTCTTTGTTTGGTCTCTTTTTTTAATGATTTTCCCAGCTTGTGGATGGTCGATATGCACAGATTAAGGACTTTTACCTTACTTGGATTTCCTAATGATAGTGAAGATAGGTAGGCAAACTTTTTGAAAATTTCTTGTCTTTTTGTTGTTGTAATTTCTACATTCCTTAAAGATTTGCATGGATAGGCCTTTTACTATTTTGTTTTATAGCTGAGTCCTAAGCACAAGCAGAGGACTGCTGAATGAATTGTTTCCTGATCTCTTGGATCCCAGGCCCTACCAGGTGTTAACTAAAGCTCTTTCTTTTTAATAAAAAAAATTGGGAAACAACAACAACAGAATTAAAAGCAAAGCAGCTGGAAAGAACATATTTTTTTTCCTTCAAACTGAATAATCCACTGTGATAAACAGGAAGGTAGGAAGGAAAGTAGGAGTGTAGTATCTTGTATAACCAGTTTGTACAATGTTTTTTTAATTAGTTTTTCTTTTCATCAAATAATCAGGCATATCTCTTTGTGTCTACTCAATAGTCTCTAACCTCTAACTTCACCAACATTACCCTTTGTTATCGGGACACTTTCTCCTCTCTGATGATGAAGCAATTGTGTGTGGTTTCATGTTTCTTTTACACACTGTGACATCTGTGACTTTTTTTTTGAAGTCATTACCTCCTTATGTTCGTTCCCATGTCTCTATATATTAACACTCTGCCTTTAGCTTCTGCTTTAAATTAATAAATGCCTATCTAATCCGCTATTGTGGCGGACCTTTGTAACATCTTCCAGTTTATCTTAAAGGTCCCAGGTGAAAAATAATTCTATTAAAAATATACTTTAATAAAGTGTACTAAGTATATTTTCTACATTTTGTACTATTTTCGTAAAATCCAAGTATAGTTAAGTGTATTAAATTATGTATTAACTTCAACTTAACATCTATTTGACTACACTTCAAGTGTAAATAGTATACTAAAATGGAACAACTTTTTTTAAACTTCAAGTGCACTAAAATACACTAATGAAAATTAAAATTGATGAGCATTTAGGCACACTTACAGTACAATTGCATTGTATTGCCATTCTAATAGAAATACACTTAAAAAGGCATTGCAGCGCAAATTATAGTTGTGTTTAAATACATTTTGTGCATACTGCTATCATACTTATAATTACTATAAACAGTTAATTTAGTATGCCTCTGTAACATTTCAAGTGATCTACAAATGCACTTCCTAACTATATTTAGTGCTTTTAAAGTGTCCCAATATTACATTAATAATGTTTTTGAAGTGAATTTCAATTACAACCTAAACATCATAGACATGTACTTTCAGTGCAATGTTATTATAGTGTAAGGTAGAAACAAATTGTTTGAAGTATATTTTATCTGCACTTTTATCCCCATTTACTTATACTTAAGCATGAATGTTGCTATTACAATTCAGTTCAAGTGTATTAAATCAACAGATTACACATTGCATTTCAGAAAAGGATCTTTATTATTACCACGAAAGTAACATACAAAAGCAGTTACTGCTTGATCAACACCTTGAACTGTCACCTTTCTCTGAAATGCCGGGAACAGAACAACGGCAAACAACTTATTACACAATGCACATCTAGCTCTGACTTGAATTACTAGAGGCCTTGTAGCTCTCATTGTTGCACTTCCTTCGTAGAAGGGCCCGGATCTCTGCCACCTCGGTGTTGGGGAATCGCTCCCTCACTGCATCTGTGAAAACAGGAAAGAGGGCATGAATTAAAACATGATGTATAACATTGAAATAGAATCATTGATGATAATGGATTTGTCAATGAATCATGACAATGGATTTGGGTTCATAACTATTACATTACTGTACCTATAATTGCATTTGTTTTTTCTGGCTCAAGCTGCTCCTTCAGCTCACCTTTTTTTCCTTTCCCTGTGAGAGTTGCCTTGGCCAAAGTTTCCCTGCCAAACACCAATGTGGCCAGTTCCTGTGTGAAGAGGGACATCCTCCTCCCACTTAGCCTCTGATAGAGGCGTTTTGGAACTCTTACTGTTGAGTTGCCCAATGACACCTGTGAAAACACACAAGCAGATAAAGACAAAAGGTAAATTAAGAACACTTCTCTATAGGGAAGGTTGGCACGTGTCTTGGTTTCAAGTGTTTTAACACAAACCGTACCTCCACGTACGTAAGATTAGTGAGATTTATTGTAAGATTTTTTGTGTGTTGGCTTATTTCAGGGGTTAAAGCAAAAATAATCAGTTCGACTGAATATTTTTTTTTGAGTCAGCCCATGTATTCCCAGGGCTGTGGACGTCATGCCACATTAGTTCCCTCACTTGTTTATTGTGCAAAGTCAACTTTAACCAAATCTGATAGTTTTACAATATGCAATGACCATTCCTGTATCTGTCCCACCTTTCAGCTTCAGAGCCTTGGCATCATCCTTGACAGCTCTCTCCATCCACTGCTTCCAAGTTTTATTTCTGCAGCATCAAGTTCTTCCTTCACACTTTAGCCAAACTGGTCCACAGTCCACTTTACAGTTTCAGCTCCATTCCCTCCAGAAAACCTCCATAAACTACAACTAGTGCAAAAGACAGCAGCTTGCATCATTACATCATCTACTTCACACCTGAACATTACCTCCTCTGGCTTCCTGTCACATTCAGTATACATTAATCCTATGAGCATACAAGGCCAACCACAACCTGGACAATGCAGGACATAAACAACACTATGATGTCATACATTTTAGTTTAAAGGTATACTATGCAACCGGGGTTGATTTTCCAGCGAGGCTCCCCCAAGAGGGCGAAAGTAAAAGTGCACTGTCATAAAGATGCTCAGCTGTTCTGGTTCCTCCGTCAAGCCAGGCGCGGTTGTTTTGAGCTTAGCAGACAGGCGAACGCAACGAAAAGTGGAAAAAACGGCAGTACAAACAATGACTAACACAGTGAAGGTATGAACATCAAGCTTCTTGCAGCGCTATCTTGGCGAGGCGGTCGCCGCCGCCTCGCCAAGCCGCGACCGCCGCCGCCTCGCCAGTTTTATTATTATTATTTTTTTTTTTTTTTTTATGTTGGCGAGACGCTACCGCCACCGCCTCGCCAAGCCGCAGCCGCCGCGGTAGCGTCTCGCCAACATAAAAAAAGATTATTATAATAATAATAATAATAATAATAATAATAATAAAACTCGATATGCTTGCATGTTTATTTGACGTTAAACTTTGCACCGCTGACCGGCTGAGCGGAGCGGCGCGCATATCGAGTTAGTTTTATTTTTTTATTATTATTTTTTTGGAATGTCGGCGAGGCGGTAGCGTGAGGGAAACCCTACAATGTTACTTACAATCGCATCAGCAGAAACGCGAGGTCCGCGTCAGCCTTGCAGCCTTCTATGTTCACCCGTGTACGACTCCTCTCTCTGTCCAGAGCCCTTTTCCTCTTTCTTGCCTGCTCCGACATGGGCTTTCGCTGTTTTCTCGCTGGTTCTGCCATGATAACTGCACAAATATCGCCACTGCGCTAGCAACGAGCACACCTTTCACTGCGGGCGTGTAGCAGTTCTCGCCGTAAAGCAAGACCGACTCTCGTGATGCACACGAGACTACTGAGCCTGTGGGTGCGGGCCGAGTGCTCCTGCAATTGCAAGTGCGGTATTTCCCCCACAGACCACCAGGGCGGCCGAGAAAACCTTAGTTCAACCTGAAATGACTCATTTAATCATCCAAAACGGTATGGAACATATTAATTAACTGAAAAATGTTGCATAGTATGCCTTTAACACAGATCGCACATTACAATAATCAGTCTCTGCTTTGCCCGTTATTGCACAGCAATTAATTATCACAACTCCTGAGTTTATAAAAAGGCATCACTTAACTATTTTACAGTGTAATAAAACTGCTAACTTTTAGCCCTGTAGGCCGTGGGCCAGAATCTGTACGGTGACTTTTCGTATGAACTGTCAGGGGGCAACTTTCTTGCACCGGGATAAGTTGCTACACATAGCAGTGATCTCAAAACACCAATGTTCCCACGTTTTCACTTGCACATTAAGAAGTTATAGCCGATAAAAAATCTAAACTGTGGCGCTCCAGTCCAATAAGTCACGTGATTCGATTTTTGCTGCTCAGCCAATCCGATCGCTGTATTGTCAGCTGAGCGAGTTTACCACGTCATCATGGCTGCGCCCGTAAGATGGTTGTTTCTGTTGTGTCTGTTTCCAGACGAAGAAAGCCCAATAATAGCATTTTGTGGCGCCACCTGGCAGAGATCTTGATGGCAAGAAAAAAATAAATAGCCCAGACCATCCATCCATTCATCCATCCATCCATCCATTCATCCATCCATCCATCCATTCATTTTCTAACACGCTTATCCCTGCGTTCGCGAGGTGCCGGTCCCTATCTCCAGCTGTCAATGGGCGAGAGGCGTTGTATAAACTGGACAGGTCACCAGTCCATCGCAGGGCAGAAATAGTCCAGACTTTTGCCCAATTTACTGTGATATCACCAAGACCTGCTGCGCTAGGATAGCACAGGTGTCGTTGTGCCAAACGACTTATCCCCGCCAGAATTTGTATTCCCTGCGCCAAGAGCGCATTCAGCTGGAAGAATGAATCTAGTCAACTCCGCCTCATTTCCAACCTATTAGGCGTGGAAATGAGGATGTTTTACTTTTCTTAACGAAATATAGCAATGGTGTCGTTACATTATCGTTCATCCATCCATCCAGTATAATACGTTATGAGAAAGAAAACGGTCATTTCCAGATGTGTCACGAAAATATTAGCTTTATGTTATTAGATTGTCGAATGTCTGTCTGCTGAAACCAAAATCCACCTTCCTAAGTCCATCACAGCTGTCTGCTGGTTCTCTTTTTTTCTTTTTTGGTAGCTAAACCCGCATGAATAGATTATATAAAGCGGATTTCACGTGTGATCAAATGAACACTGAATAAAGGCACAGCCAAAATTATCAGATTTAATAAGATTTTAATTCAACCAAGAACCTTATCGAGATATTAACCGTATTAAGAAAACGAGATATGTCTCTTTTAAAAATAGAACAACGTATTAGGAGTTTAAAAAAAATAAATTTCATTTTACTAGAATGTGATGTTTAAAATATTTAGACTTCACAAAGCTGGAGGTTAAAACTTTTATTGATTTCAAAAATACAATACAAAATTCTACAAATTCCGAAGGGGATAACTCGTTTGGCACAACGAGTTTATACAACGCGTCTCACCCATTGACAGCTGGAGCTCGGCACCAGCACCTCGCAAACCCAGCGGGGATAAGCCTGTTAGAAAATGGATGGATGGATGGATGGATGGACAGATGGTCTGGGCTATTTATTTTTTTCTTGCCATCAAGATCTCTGCCAGCTGGCGCCAGAAAATGCTATTATTGGGCTTTCTTCATCTGGAAACAAATGCATACAAACATCTTACGAGCGCAGCCATGATGAACTGATGAACGCGCACAGCTGACAATACAGCGATCTGATTGGCTGAGCAGCAAAAATCGAATCACGTGACCTCTTGGACCGGAGCGCCACAGTTTAGATTTTTTATCGGCTATAACTTATTAATGTGCAAGCGAAAACGTGGGAACATTGGTGTTTTGAGATCACTGCTATGTGTAGCAACTTATCCTGGTGGAAGAAAGTTGCCCCCTGACAGTTCATACGAAACTTCTTAAGGAAGCGTCCTACAGATTCTGGCCCACGGCCTACTGTGACTGGAGACCTGTCCAGGATGGACCCTGTGTCCCCGCCTCTCGCTCACTGACTGCTGGAGAGTCAACAGCCCCCCATGACCCTGTGTGATGTCGAATGCCTTTCCCCCACTGATCTCCATTTATTCCCTGGATTGCTGATTTGCCCAAAAAATTGAAGTCACTGACAGCCATCTTGCTACTCCCTACTCTAACAGAATCCCATAGGATTTGGTTGCAACAACAAGCAGTTTTTTGGCTGTGTTAAAACGTTTCATAGATAATTTTACAGTCAGTGGAAGTACTAACACTATCAACTACTAGGAAATTAGGTGCTGAAATGTTTTACATGATATATAGATATATATATATAAATAACATGCATAATATTTCAGTACTTGATAGTTTTAGTACATAACATAAAAGTATATGGCATTTGACATTTTAAAAGTCACGAGAAACATGAGAAAATCCTCGTTATCCGATGCTGTAGCGCACATATTCCCTAGTTACAGGAGGAAAATAGGGAGTACCAGTGTAGCGGCTGGTGGCTTCACAGCGACCTGTATTATATACGGCCAATCAGCACCCAGTGAATAAATAGAGATCAGTGGTTTCCCCATCAGATATGGCTTGACGTCACACCTGTACGGAAAAGTGGGTATAGAAAATCGATGAAGGATGGGATGTTAAATTTTTAAAAAGTTTAATAAAATTGCTCCAAGTTTATCAGAAAAAACATAACTTGCTTTTAAATATGAAAATGTTTAATTACTAAAATGTTATTAAAGTATTGCGTGAAGTTAAATATTGTTGAAGGTAATCTTGGTTGCAGTACTGTCTGTCTGGTAGGTGTTTTAGGGTCGGAGTAAAATGAGTCCATAGATCCACAGACAGGAGGCTTTCTCAGCGGTTTCTAGTACGACTTGCTTCTACAGTGAAGCTTAACATCGCACTCCACTCCGTGTTAAAATAAAAAAAATAACTTAATTAAAGCTCTCTCAGAATCGCCATTAGTCTCCCTCAGTTAGAACCCGTTCTCCAGTCCATGTTGTAGCTGCAGTTTATTTTTATTTTTTTTAATCTTTTTGACGTAGTTTCCTTAATAATCTGTATGTATCTAAATCCTCATCATTTAAGTAGTGTCCTGGTGGGCAGCGGCTCATCAGGTGGAGCTGCTGCTTATTGACTGACAGCCGATCTGACTGCAGCTCTGCCTTTTTTTTTGTTCAGAAAAGCGCAGGTGGGTTTTACTTTTTTTACTTTTTCCAAATCGGACCCAGTCAAATGCAGAACATTGTTGCACATTCCAACCCGTCTTTAAAAAAAAGAAAGAAAAAAAAAGCATGTTGTGCTGAATTAGCCTGAGCTAGCGCTTTACTCTTCGAGTTTAAATAAAACGTAACAGCGAATAATGAGGAGGTTCCTGGTCGGTCGCTGCGTTTATCAGCTAAGTTACTGGAAGGAGGGAATAAACGCTGACAGGTGACATGGCCACAGGTGAAAATAATTAATTAACTGCAGGAGCAGCAACAGACACGCTTACCGAGGGAAGTTGTTGTCAGCTGTTCAATCCGCTGAACTTTCTGACCTGCTGGTTCATAAATCCAAAGAAAACCTTTGACCTGAGCTAATAACCAGATATACACCAATTTTGTATGGAAATATATTTGTATTAATTTATTTTGGCAAGACAATTTTAAACTGCTAAAACAAAAATCCCTGATATCCATGACTTTGCCCCAAAAATTAAGAAATTTCCTGACTGTTCCTGAAAATCCATGATATTACAAAAATTCCATAAACTGTGGGAACCCTGCAAGCAACTGCTGCAAATTCTTATGTGAATAAGACCATATATCCTGTCTCACTGGACCCTTCTCTTGACTGATAAGTTGAGATGCTTGACAACAGAGATGGAAGATTAGAACTATTTATTGGAGTGGATATATAAATAAGTCTACATAAATGATTGAAAACGCAATTTTATATCTTTAATCACGATGGAAGGGGAAGAGATGTATAAAAGCAGTATGACACTTGTGGTCACAGTATTGGTACCTGCGCCACTCTGCCAGAGGCCTTGTAGTTATATCCGTACCACTTGAGTTAAGTGGATTATTTTCAAATTTGTAATGTGGGAAGTCAGGTCTGTATTCTAAGACATAACATGTAACATGCATGTTCTTCAAATTAACAGTGCGATGCATGTCTTAAATTCATAAAGTTGACTTCATGACCTCAATGAAAATGACTGTAGGTGTATGGGAGGGTTCAGGTGGTGGCAGAGATAACCCTGGCATCACTAGCATACATATACAACCACCCACCTTTCAGAGCCTTCAAACTGTCCTCATCCATTTCAGCAAAAACTGCAGGCTCCGTCCCTGGCCGCTGAGACTCCGCCTGAGGGATGGCGTCTCCTCCTCCTCACTGATGTGTACCACCTATGCAGAAAACATCAACCTAATTACCTTAAACAAAAAGGGCAGCTACACTCCTAATCATACACACGCCAAAACACAATTTTCATGGTGTGAGAGTGTGAAGAAATCAACAGAGTTCATACACTCTTGAATAATAACTAATTTTCACAAAAATGCAGTTCTGCTACATCTTACCCTGAGCACCAAGGACATTGGTTTGTAGGTTGGGTTTGGACTTTGGTACTGTTCAATTGAAGCACAAAGTGTGCCAGTGCATGCATTTTAGCACAAATAGGCTATAATCCACCACTGTAAACTCTGTAAAATTATCTGTGGAACACTGCTCATTATTTGATGAAATCAGTTACATTTTTAAACGTACCATTTTTCGTTTTTTTGGGTGGATCAAAAATATCACAACATGTGTCGTCGGAATCAGACTGATATCTAGCAGGAGTAGAACTGAGTGGTCTTGTAGGTTGCCGTTTGAGGTCCCTCTTCAGCTGTTCGCCCATCTTGGCCGTCTGTGAACCAGACTGACAACGTACATCTTGTTTAAGAGAATGATAAACTTTGACTTATGTCCACACCACCACTTTAAGTAACTGCAGAGACTCGTTTTTTAATAGCTTGTGCAAGTGTATTTCTATATATTGCGACACACTTTCCAAGAATCCACCTCCATCCATCCATCACATTGACAATATTTGTAACAGGAGACTGAATCTTAACTTAACATGCCTGGCATTCCAAAATAGCTAACTTGATTTGTTTCAGTCTTTTGAGTAATATTTATCATTTCAAATAAATATTTGCTGGCTAAATCTGCTAAATGCTTGAGCACCCAGCTTGGAAAAGTCTGGAAAAATTCACAATGTAACTCCCATGGCAAACATATTCTACGTTGACACAGCATTATTTGTAAACTGGAAACACAATGTTCCATAACTGTTCAGTCATAAGTCAAGCTTACGGTCATTCCTTGCTTCACCGCCCCCTTCTTCTGGCCAGACTGACCGAAGGAAGACCATATATCCTCCCACTTGAGGTAAGCAACACACTTCTGGACTACTTCTTTGTAGTTTTCTGTAAAGAAGACACATAAAATACAAATTCAATGTGACCTTTTATTAATAAAAAATAAAATGTTCAAGTCAGGAATGCGCCCTTAGCAACACCCTTAGCAACTACACGTATCAACATAAAAATAGAAAAAAACATGAAAAAAGTAAGAATTAAAAAGAGGCTAAAATGTTTAAAGTAAATTTCCATTTACTAGGTGGCATCATGACGATGGATAAATGGTTTGAGGAACAATTTGGAGAGATTTCTACAAATATGAATTTTGATCTATCAAAATTATCTATTTATCAAATATTTATTGATTATTATCTCTTGTTTGGCAGCATTTTAGTGACTAAATTAATGACAATAAAATAAATTAAGACCTTACTGTTATCTATCAAAATGTGTGCCCTTATTTTTTTTATTTAGGCTATGTAAATATTTAGTTTAGTACAGAAAGAAAATAACGGAATAAACAAAAAAAAAAAAAACGTTTTCTCGTGCTGAGAGATAAGCTAGGGTGATCAACAGTCCTGTTTTTTCCAGGATATGTCCTGTTTTCACGGCCTGTCTTGGCTGTTTTTTATAAAGTGATGAAAATGTCCTGGTTTTCAAAAAACTGCAGGGAAAGATCAGCTATACATCAAAATATAGATGGGCAAACAAGGAGGATGAGGAAGAAAAACAGGATAAAGAGGAAGAAAACTAAAGATAGAAATATATTTTGTTAGTTCGTTTTTGTAAGTTTGTGAGAGCTATTTTTGTTCAATTTGGAGGTATTTCTTTTAGTTATTTATTATTCATATATGTATTTCTCCTAATACAGAAAATACATTATTTCTATCATCATTTCATTATTTTTGAAACCTGTCATAATAAAACATCTTGAGTAACCTCTGAGAAGCCTATCTGAATTTGCGTCTTGTAATAAATATAACAATTTTCTACCCATACATAGGAGGCATAGCCTACTTTAAATGTATTGAAATTAATAAGGCATCTTGAGTAAACTTCGAGTATCATTTGAGTATCTGTTTGCTAGGACCAGTGTCCTGTTTTTTGGTAATCAAAATATAGTCACCCTAGATAACCTATTTGTGTCTGGGAATTTTACAAATATTGTGTGGTAAAAAAAAAATTAAAAGAATGAGACAAAGTTTGAGAACGGTTTGTTGTTTTTATTTGAGCTTTCATGCACATTACACATTGAAACCGTTGTGGTTCAAGGTCAGGGACTATTTTTTTTCTAGCGGAAGGAATGTTGTTATTGATTTAACTTCATGAAAGTTTCACTAATATTTCTTTTTACTTTAATATTGTGTGGGAACAGTTTTATAAAAGCAATAAGGTAGGCAGTGTCCGAAATTAACTTTGTTATTCACCGGCCAAGTTGGCCGGTAGATGTAAAAATCAACCGGCCAGGCATATTTTTTACCGGCCATAATATTAATTTTGACCAGACCTCAACTTTTATAAAAATTAAGAGTGAAATTATGTTAATTATGGGGGGCGTGGTTGGGGCGTGGCTGACTGGAACCTGGAAGAGAAATCTTTGTTTCCTGAATTAAAAAAATATATATATTGTAGTTGATTTATAAAAGACACAATATGAATTATCAGATTCACATCCAGCCGATAAAAAACACTACAGATTATCATTATTCTATCCATGTTGGCCTTATTTGTGAATGAGGCAGAGTTTCATCAAGCCTGTACGGTCAGTGGGGGTTCTAGACCAAATTTAGCAGGGGGGGTCAAGGTGGGGCCAGTGTTTTTTCACAGGGGCACAGAACAAAAGATTGGGGGGTGGGGGGGTGGGGGGACGAACTTAACAGGTCAACATTTCATCGTTTAAAATATTAAGTAAGCCAAAGAGCCAATTGTGGCTCTGGAACTGCAGGTTGCAGACCCCTGATCTTTTCTCAATACAGCGGGAGCTTAACGTGAAACAGCTTGATTTTAATTATTGTTATTTTTTTATATTTATTTTTTAATTATTTTGTTATTTTATTATTGGGTAAAACCATAAACGAAAAAAATGCAACTGATCCAAATGACCAGTCAGTCACGTTATCTTTGTCAGCATTTATCATCCTAAGAAATTTAACATCATGTTTTTAGTACAGGGGCCAGGAACAGTTCTACATGGGCATAGGCCCCTGTTGGCCCCTGTTCAGAACCGCCCCTGTGTATGGTTCAAAATTTTCCCCTTAGCTGCAACACTTAAAGCACTCAGGGTTCACGCTGCGTCTTTACGCTGATCTCGCTGCTGGATTTTACCCTCGTGCGCTGCGCCCCCGATGTTACAGGTTACATGTAACGTAATTTTGCGCACCTGAATTCAAGCGCAACGCACCACGCCCACTGAAGCACCGCTGGTCCTGTGTCGTTAAAAACAAAAGAGCATGAAAAACAGTTACCGACTCTCCTACTGACTTTAATTGGGACATTTTGGTACGAGTGGAAGGACATTAAACGTAGCGATTCACGTTTTGAAGGCCGGCCGCTGATAAAAGCACCTTGCTCTTAAAGGGGGGGCGGGGGAGGCGCAGTAAGAGCGGTGAAGCACAGAGCCGCAGCGCAGGTAAAAAAAAAAAAAAAAAAAAAAAAAAACAGAATAAATAAGAACGAAACTTATAAACAGACTAATTGGCGTTTTAGACTGTATCTGGTTAGCAGATCTGTTTTCTGATCCAGCGTTCAGCAATGACTGGTTCTGAATGTGAAAGAAGCTGAACCAGCACCGCAGAAGGCGGGTCTAGACTGAGCTCTGGATGGACAGAGCTGTGAACGGATCGTATGGGTTTTGTTATTTTTATGTTACTTTTATTTTATTTGGTACAAACATTTACTCGCCATGTGGCAGCTAGCCCTCTGAAATTCACTCGCCAAACGGGAAATTTACTCGCATTTGGCGACTGGCGAGTGTTAATTTCGGACCCTGAAGGTAGGTCTACTAGAGGCAAGCGTCGCTTCGCGTCGTGCCTAACAAGCACTTCATTAGTAACGTTAAATTACACGACAGTAGTCGGTTAGCTAATGTTACAAAGAGTATTCAGAATAGTTTGAATGTTTTAGAACTTACCCGGCCATGAACAGCAGTTTGGCTGCAACCGGCTTCGGATATTGCGTGCGTTTAGCTGGTAAAATCACCTCTATCCAGCCTTCCTGGGACTGGAGGTCTTCCTTGCAGGTGACTGTAATACCAGCATTTATATATGCATCCTGTATAATAGATGTACTATCTGCAATAACGGACCCGTCTACGAAATAAAACAACCCATACATTGTGCTAACTTTACCCTGTTATCGCCTGAGTATCAGTGATGAATAATTTCAAACATTAACTATTTGGGTGGCGCCCAAACTTCTACATAGTGATTGGATGTCGATGATGCTGCGCACACTGATTGGATGTGGGAACCGAATGATGGGTAGGTCCAATTCCTGGGTCCGTCCATTCATAGCATCTACTGCTTAGTCTTGATTTTTGAATCTTGATCTGTTGCAGTGCTCAACAATAGTTATTCAAATATGCCACCTGTACAATCAAAGTTTTTTTTTTCCGGAAAACCAAAACGAAAAACTGAAACTACTTCCATTTCCATTTAAAATCAAAAACGGAAAAACGAAAAACAAAGCAGTTTTTCCTTTCTTGTCAACACAATTTAGAAACCAAAAACCAGAAATACTTAATGAAAAAAAAAAAAAAAACGGCCCGTTTTTGGAAGACGATATCACGGCAGGACCGGAAGTGCATGAGGATATTTCAAAATAAAAGCCTAGATAAACGCGTAACATAATGCAAGCCTGAAGAAAAAACACAAAAAAGCGTAGAGATGTTATTTGAATAAAAAGATGACCTTTTTATGTTATCATAGTTTATTGTGGAGATGTGAGCTTTATTACGTTATTGTGTGTTTTATTGATGGAACATAAAAAATATTTTTGTATTTTACCATATTTTATGAAAGTACTCTGATATGCTACTAAAAATAAACTTATTTTAGAGTGTACTAAATAAAGCATACAGAAGTCACACTTCTAATAAAGTGAGATCATAGTACACTTTAAAACAGTATACTAACAATTAATTTCCAAAAAATATACTTTCCATAAGTACACTGAATTGCCACTCTAAGTATGTCACATTTAATACACTTAAAAAAAAATAAACTTCTATACAATTTAAAATACATTAACAACAAAGTACACTTTTAAAAAGTACATTTAAATAATAATTTGATTACTGGTAAATTAGTATACTTACTTTTTGGACTCTTAAGTTGAACTTAATTACATCTTTTTTGAAGTATACTTTTAAAAAGTACATATTAAGTACTCTTTAAATAAAGCACAACAAGTAGAAGCATACTTGTTTCATACTTCACGTACTTCAATCATATTTCTAATACACTAAAGTATACTACTTTTTTACCTGGGGTGCCATGACATCACTGCATAAAACAAGGGATTTCATTTAAAAAAATAACGTTAACTTGTTGTTTTGTCAGGCCAAATGTCTCTCCTCAATAAAAGGGTTGGTTGTGGTAATGATATGCAGCTACAACCATATTTGGAAAACTGGTCAAAACTTTAAAATGTGGTTAAGCTCAGGCTAAAAAAAGTGCTGTAGCAAAACTGTAGAAGGAAAACAGACCATAATGTATGAAAAAAGCTTCACCTCTCACTGGAAACTGGTTCAGCTCAGTGTGTGTGGTTGAATGAGATTATTGCATTAACATAAATGAAAGGATTATTTAATATTTTGTTGTGGCCAGTCTTGCAGGAAGTTTAAGGCTTAATCCCATTCACTGCTGTCTCTTTAATGTCGCCTGGAGCATTTACTTGAAGAAATGTCGGTAAAACTTTCCAGTATAAGTTGGTAAACTACTTCAAGAAGTTGGTATTCCTTTTAAATAAACACATGCAACTATTTGACCAAAGCCTCAGTGTAATGTTTTACCACTCGTTAGACAACAGCGCCATTAATAGTTGGAGTTGGCTACCCTATATAATACTTAAAGCGATAAGTACTGTATAAAATTATTGTTTATTGTTGTACTGTATTGCTGTCAGTATTCTGGAACAAATTATCTTATGTCCTGCTTCTTAGGATTTAGATTTTGTCAGATCTATTGGTCTGTGTTTAGTCTATTCTGAGATTATATTGCAAGTGCTTAATGATGTTCTGTTTTGTCTTTATCATGTGCAATTATTTTCCTGGCTTCCCTTGGAATATTTAAATGTTCCCCAAATTAATCATACCCCTGCCTCATTTAGATTTAATATAATCTTTAATTGTATCAGTGTGTTTCCTCTAAATGAAAATAATATTGTTTTCAAGAGACCTAGTCTGTCTCAACTTGAATCTTAGCTCTTTCCACAGACGATCTGACTTGATATAAGAAGAGTTTTATTAGAAAGATTTTAACATTATGATTTTGAAAAATTATTATTATTATTGTGCCCGAGAGGGAGTTATGTTTTGTCTCAAAAAGGACTATCAATACACTCTCTAGATGGAGGCTTGGTGTACATAACCTTATTTTATCATGATCAAACGGTTTTTGGTCTTTTTATAAGCATATTCCATGGCTATATATCTTTAAGGCTAACTGCCTACCTCATATATATGACATCGAACAAGGTCTGTGTCAAGTGTTGAAGAATTTGATGACAAATGGGCATGGAGGCAAAGAACTTGAGAAAACAATAAGGCACTATTGGAATGCTACTACTCCAGTAAGCTTAGTCAACAGGGCTACATGGAAAGACTATGGGAAACATGGAACCTCCAATACCAACAGTCTAGACTAACAGCGAAACAAGTAACTCAGTGTTTCAGCATCCATAAACGGCAGCTGCTTTCACAACTAGAGAACCAAGAGATTGTTTCACAGCTAGAGCAAGGGGGAACCAAGACACGCTGTCAGACAGGGGGAATTAACATAAACACCCTTGAGATTGGGTACCAAGCCCCCCCAATGATGGAAGAACAACTGAATGGGAGATTATCTGACCTAAGAGATAAGATCATGGCTAATTTAGGATCCTGTCAACCCTGACATCAACTTGTGAAGCTGAGTGAAGTGCCTCCACAGGATATCCTAGATCAGTGGTTCCCAAACCTTTTTTAGCTATGCACCCCCTCCTTTTTTTTTATTTACTTTATTTAACCAGGTAAACCCCGTTGATATCTGGATCTCATTTTCAAGATGGACCTGGGCAGAAATCTGCAAAGAAAAAAAAAATCTGTGCCTCAATCTGTGTCGCGACCAGATTGAGGCAACCACAATCTTCAAAAAAAAATTTAAAAAAATTAATAAAAAATGCAACAAGCCTTTGTACAGCCATATTAAAGATGGCATGTTTAATCATGCTCAAATGACCAGAACACATATAACAAAACAAAATCAATTAAAATCCATTGGTGTCTCAGCCTGGGGCCAGAGAAATAAAGACACTCTGATTGGTCAAACCTCCACAGACAACCTGAAACATCTCTGAAGCAGAAACCATTCAGGTGGATTCATGGACTAAACTCCGATAATCTACCTGTGTGTGTGTTTGTGTATTTATTTCATGTACCGGCTTCTAAATCTGAGTCTGATTCACAATACAAACATGAATACAAATACAAACGCGAAGAAGTTTAATTGGCCATTATAAACACGCCCATTGCAACACACCTCAGCTCCTCACCGCCCCCACCACCTGCTCCAGTCTGAATACAGGCTCAAACTGTTAGGCTCAGAACAGGGGGACCCCATATTTGAGACAGACAAACAGTTTAGGTTTAACAGTTTATTAAGATCAGAAATGGAGCGGGAGGCGTCAGCATCTACAGCGGGAGCTTCTGCAGGAGGAGACAACAGGTTAGTGACCTCGTTTATCTGAAAGTGCTTGCACACAGACGTGTAGGTCACTAACCTGGTCTTAATGTCCAGTTCAGATCCAGTAACAGAGGTAGATCCCAGCTGGCTGGCTGGCAATCCGGTGCGGCGGTTGCCGCTCACAGAGTCCCAGAAGCAGGTGTCTCGGAGGTCGGTGAACAGGCAGGAGGTCAGAACCGTGAAGGCAAACGTGAGCAGGATGAGCCGTAGATTGAAGCCAAAGACGAGGTCGGGGATGTAGTCGATAGTCGGAGCCAGGAGATCAGAGAGCCAGTGAGGTGCCGAAGGAATATCCAGGACGGAGTCGGGTCACAGTTCCAGGTTCGATACACAGATCGGCAGACAGGCTGAACGAGGCAGGCTGGCTCGGTTGTCAGGAAACGAATCCGGTCAGAACACAATGGGCAGAGATCAGGCAGGTAGTCAGGTCAGGCAGAAGTCGAAAGACAGGACAGGCAATCAGAATCAGATGGAGACAGGCAGGCTCAGAAGTCGAGAGGCAGACAGGTCGGGATCAGGAATCGAAACAAAGAACGCTGGAATAAATCTCAGAATAGCTCGAAATAATCTGGCACTGAAGTCTGGTCTAGAAGTTGGTGATATACTACTGGGAGCAGGTGGAACAGATCTGAGGTAATGAGGAATGGGCGGAGCTAAACAGGGTGTGACATGAGGAATTAGACCAGACAACAGTGCCGAGATCATGACAAACACTGCCTCTCTAAAAATAACTGCACCTGTCTGAATCACATTATCTAATGAAAAGTACTACAGCTCTGTGCATGAGCATAGTCAAGAAACCGCGTCTACCACCAATTTTCCCACCAGCAGCAGCAACGGTGTGGTCATGACATGTGCATCAGTGCTGGAAGCGGTTCAGAGTCACAGCACCATGGGCAGCTCTATCTTCTTACTTCAACTGTAGTGTATCTAATTATCTTATTTTAGGGCTCAGAAGACTCATTCCATTGACAGATCATCTTATTTACCTACTGAAATTAAGGACAAATACACTAATTCCAAGAAAATGTTACTTATTTTAGTTGTGTTTTTGCAGTGTAATATTGTTTGATGTAAACCCCTAAAATCATCAAACATATCTGACTTTACAGAGGAACCTGTCAAGACAAGTTTTGCTTTTCTGAGGAAGATTCATTAGGAGGAGCTGAACAAAACCAAAGTCAACAGACTTTACCACTGTTGCTCAGAGTAAATTTATTTTTTCATTATTTCGACAGATGTAGCAAGTTGTACATGGAATCAGTACAAGTTTTTCATGTCTTTGTTGCTTTTGCATTTATCATTTTCATGTTTTTAATTCGTTCAGAGAGGTTTAGTGTTGTTACAGTATTGAATAGCGGCATGTGAAGGGATGTTTTGCATGTTAAGTGATGTTTTGCTAGGCTGGGTTTCTTTGTCTACAACAGAAAAATCTCCAAAGGTTCTTTCTGTTTCTCTCTCTCTCAGTCACTAATAACAGGTGCCCACAGCTGCTCTGAGTGCACCAAGTAGGAAAGGTGGACATGAGGTCCTGACCAAAAGTGGACTTTATTTTTTTCGTTTGGTTTGGCTTTCACATTGTACTTTTTGTGAGTTAACTACATCTTATACCAAAGCCACATGCATGATGATTGTTACTCCCATTGGAGAAAAAAATGACTAGGGCGGAACAAAGCACTGACCCTGAAACGGAGGAACATTATTGTGGAAATCCTGTGTACAGCACCTTTGTTTAGCATATTTCTGCTGTTATTACAGCTGGTACACACCTGAGTGTCAAGAGCAGCTCATTCAGTGAAGGTTTAAAGAGATTTTGGAACAGTGATGGAGAATGCGTCCTGCAAGCTGAAGGAGTCCCACAGCATGTTGGCAG
This sequence comes from Fundulus heteroclitus, assembly GCF_011125445.2. Taxonomy (NCBI): domain Eukaryota; kingdom Metazoa; phylum Chordata; class Actinopteri; order Cyprinodontiformes; family Fundulidae; genus Fundulus; species Fundulus heteroclitus. Next base: position 24,896,015 of record NC_046383.1, on the reverse strand, counting down.
CAGCGTTGCTAAGCAACATATGGTGAATCAGATATGATATCAGTACTACATTCACTGCTACGGTGGCTTGTTAAATCCAAAGAGATGCACTGTGAACTTTCTGTACTTGGATCAGATCAAGGCCATTTCGTACTCACTCTAGAAGTGAACCACACCAGTGTCCATTTGGAACTGGACCGAGACAACCTCAAAAAGTGCGTCTCTGCCCTTCTGTATGGTTCAGACCAGAATCAAACAGAAGGATTCGCCTGAGTGTATTCACACTTGCACAAAAGGTCTGAACCAAGGGGGAAAGGAACACTGGTCTGTTTAAAGCAGACCAAATGTGGCAGGTGTGAAGACACCTAATGTTACAACAGAAACCAGTTAATCTTTGAACAAATATTTTTCTGGTGTTAAAAGAAACCATTAAGATGCATTTTACAAGATAGTTTTCAAATGAATGACCTGCTGCCAACTTTAAAGAAGCATAAAGATGGCAGACCTTTTGAAATTGGACAGTTCAAAACTGCATATTCAGATGACAGACCAGCTCTCTGTGGTATTCTAGAAAGAGGAGCAGAAAGGCAGATTTATTTTTCATAAACTTATTTGATTTGCACACTTTTCTTGATCCTCATGATTTGTGAAAGCCCAGAGTCTTCTCGTGTTGCTGAAAGCGCACCATGAATAAATCAACAGTGTCAAAATGTTTATTTATTCATTTATGAATCTCTGCTCACCGGAGCTCCTCGGCACCATATCTCTGTGGGATACCAACATCTCTGTTGGTCTCAGAGTGCAGATAATAAAGTAATTGTAAATTATTTTCATGAACATCTGCCATTGTCGTCACTTAGGCAGATTTCCTCATTAATCTTTGTCAGGGTTATACTAAAATTTAAAACAATTCAATTTCTCACTGCTATGGCATGACATAAGTAACACTAATGCTCTTAAGCAATAGGAGTTTTAATCTACAGGATAACTTCTTTTTTGACTGATGTCTTACTGTTAAATATGTCAGTAGCGGTTGGTAATCTAGTTCCTTTCCTGATGTGACTCATATTCCCGCTGCCACCTTAGCAGTTGGGCTCTCAAGAAGTGAAAAATGTCTATAATTGGAAGCCACTGGAGTGTGCTTGTGCGATGGAGGGTACTAGATTAAGGGTATGTGTGGCAAGAGATGCAAGGTAAGCGCTTTTGCAGAGCAATATACATATCGGAAAGCAATATACATGATTCAAACAAAGAATTATACTTCAGCAAATATCTATGCTGCACGCGCTCATCCCTGGCAGCATGTAGCCTGCCAGCTGGCAGCAGGTTTATGTGATTGTACCAGAGCAAAAAATAAATTGACAGCTTAAAACACAAGGTTTAAGGTTGTGATATGCTTATTTTCTGTGCTTATGTTTGTTAGCAGTATACACTTTTATTTTATCAACTGTTTCAGCAAATGAGTGTTCTTCCCACAAGTCAAAACCCAATATTTTGTCAACTAACACTTTCCACCTTTATGTTTCATTTATAATGATGTATGATTATTTACCATTCCTCGCAGATTTCTTTAAAGTGTCAACCAGGGTGGGGGACAGAGGGACGGGGGCTAAAGCGATGCCCAGGTGATGTGTCCCTCTTCCAGGCCTTTCTAGGCCGATGGAATCACTAAAATGGGCGTAAATACTCTGTGCAGGGTAGAGCTGAGTAGGGTGGTCAAAAACGGCCGGACCAATGGAACTGTGGCTTATGCTTCTGCATGCTTCTCTGCAATTGATAACCTATTTTTCTCCTTCTATATTCTTTCAAAAGCACACAATTCATTAATACGTTTTGCACAAAAAGTTGGTTGGTTTAATAATAAGAGGATGAAAACAATGGCACACTCTGAGTTAATACCATGCTTCATTAACCGTGTTGTGTTCTGTGCCACAGTGGATTTTTCTTATCCCACGGGTAACTCCTTTCTTATGGATGAAAATCTGAGAACCTAATTGAATATGGCATAAGTGTACAAAATCTGACTTGCTTTGAGTTGCTGCAGCATGCACAGGTAATGAAGCAGTTGACAGGTTCAGCATTCTGAATAATAAAGTATAGCTAGTAATTTGAGGCAAACAAGAAAACAGCAGGTGTCAAAACCCACTAAGATTCAAAACAGAAGTAAATAGAATACAGGGTTTTTCCCACTCTGCAGTGTGGCTGTAAACTACTGAGTTTTTCTGGCATCTGTTTTCTTCCTGTCACAGCTGTTTACTTTGCTGCACCCATAATTGGTTCAGACTTTTATTTGTTGTGTGCTGCAAGCAAGGAAAGCATTTCCAGCACTATATGTAAACATATATGTTTGTTTACTGTCTGATGCATGAGATGGGATTCAAAAAGGAGTATTTTGTAAAAAGGTGATGATATAAAATCTCATGCTCTTTTGTGAGGCATAAAAATGAAAAGGGCATCATTGAAAGGCTTAAAGGTCTCAGAAATAATATCCTTCTCAGAATTATCTGTATTTTGTTTTGCTCCAGGCAGTGTGGTACTAAATAGCTTGGCTTTCAACATCCTGGCAGCTTAATCAAAGGCAAAAGTCCTCAGTGGGTCCACAAATGTGCCAAAAGGAACAGTGAAGGATTCTGTTTACCTGCTGCATTTTTTCTTTTTTTTTTCTTTCAAGAAATGGATACAACCATTCACAAGAAGAAACGGCGTAATTCAACAATTAGTCTTCAAATGAAGAAATAATTTACAAACACAAATGATTCTCCCTTATGGCTGTGTATGGAGCTTTTTTTGTGCAAATGACTGGAGTATTTGGTGAAATTAACAGAACGAGTGGACCAAATCTTTTAAATGTCTGTTAAAAAAATAGGAAAAATCTTTAAAACTTAATCTTTGTTCTTCTTTTTTCTGTCTTTTATTCTTTCCTTTCTGCCTTTATGTGGTTTTAATTATGATTTTACTCCTCTGTTATTTGCTGTTGTTGCTTGTGTATACTGTATGTTTGTCTTTTCCCATCATTTTCATAGACATTTGTGGTGGGTTAAATTTTCTTATCCACAAAAGGGAAATTCAAATAAAAAGTCTGCTAAAGTCAGAATTATTACTTGGAAAGTCTGAGGTTCCTGAGCAAGTTCACAATCCAATATGACTGCATAAAACAAAGTAATTAAACCACAGTAAGCTACATTATACAATCTCTACGTGTGAGCATGTTTTTCAATCATTTAAAGGCAAAAAACTGAAAGAAATACAATGCTGACTTGCGTTGCTAACAGCAACTGGCTTGATCATTGATGGTTGGTTTTATGACTTCCTAGAATGTGCTCAGTTGGGTTGTTGGATGGCATTCTTTGACGTTACATTTCCAACACCAATTGGACAGAGTTTTATCATTTATTTTAATTTAAAAAGATAGCAATAGGTATGGGGTATTGTTCTGAATCAGTGAGTTTGTAATAGTTGCCCCTTGTGGTGGTTTTTCGTTACTGCAGTTATATACCCGGGCTTTTCAGTGTGCATACATACAGCACAGCAGGCTATACCACAGAGAGTCAGTTGCTTAAATCCTGGAGCGGAACCAACAGTGAGTATAAGCATAGTTGGTTCTTATTGTTTCTTACCTCTCCGTTTTATTTTGTAGCATTGGAGGGAGCTGTTTTCAAGTTTTAAAACCGTGCTAATAATGCTAATGCTAATCGCGAAGCTAACCGCTAGCGTGAGGCTATTTAGGATGCTAAGGCTAATTAAGTTCACTGTTGAGCTTCATATTTGTTGTGTTGGTGAACGTGCTGCATTTTGTTTGATGATTATTTCTTGTAATGTAACTGAGTGTATTTACAGGAATTTAAACTGCTAAAGGTTGCATATTTCTTTTGTATTGCAGTTTTACAAAAATTAACTGAGAAGGTTCAGTAAAGCAGCCTCAATCAAATCTACTGGGTCTCTCTTTTGTTCGCTATCTGTCAGCCAGGACAGAATAGTAAAATGTTGACCACTCAGCGGGACACAGCAATTGAACAACTGTGAACAGCAAAACCGTTGCAAGATGAGCAGCAAGAATATAGATGACCAGTCTCCGCTGGAGACGAGGTCAAGAGTTTCATCTTCACACACGTCTCGCAGTTCAACCCGGACATCAGTCAGCGCTGCTGCAACAAGGGCCAGAGCCAAGGCTGAAGCAGCTAAAATTAAAGTGTCCTTTGCTGAAAAGGAAGCAGCCATGATGAAAGAAAAGGCTTCAATAGAGGCAAGTCTTCACGTGTTAAAACAAGAAAAAGAAGCAACTGCAGCATCTAAAGAGGCGGCAATATTTGAAGAAGCAGCAGCAGAACTTGAAAATATCGGAAAAGGTTCCCTCAGTGAGTTAAAAGAGCTGACTGTTGAAGATCCAAAAAAACGCACCAGAGACTACATAGAAACTCAGCAATTTGACCCACAAGATCCCCAGGATCTTAAGGATGCTGTGCCCCTGCTACCGATTTCACCAGGAGAAACTCAGGAAATCCGAACCCTCAGGACCAAGGCTCTAGGTTCTCACCATGGGTCCCTTAGTAGAGGAAATGAACCCAGGACCTTTAATAGTGATTGCTGTGAACCTCTTCTTGGCCCAAAAGCATTTTCGCCAAAGCAAAAACATTCACCTGTTGCTCCTGGGTGCCAAAAGGAAAATACAGCTATACCTCCAGCCTCTCATCCTACCCAGTGTAGTAAATATTCAACCTTTACACCTCAAACACCTGACTTAGCTCAGTATCTCATGAGAAGAGAGATGGTGAGCTCTGGGCTCCTTGCCTTTGATGGTAGCCCAGAAAACTACTGGGCATGGAAAGCATCTTTCCTAGCAGCTACAAGGGAGTTAAACCTGTCTCATCAGGAAGAGCTCAACCTCCTGGTTAAATGGCTCGGGCCAGAGTCTTCAGCTCAAGCCAAGCGGATAAGGTCAGTACATGTTAACAATCCCAGAGCAGGTGTGTTTATGGTGTGGGAGCGCTTGGAGGAAATATATGGAAGTCCAGAAGTGATAGAAAATGCTCTAATGAGAAAATTAGACTGTTTTCCAAACGTTTCTAACAAAGACACACAAAAACTCAGAGAGTTGTCTGACTTGTTAAGAGAGATAGAAGCTGCAAAGAATGAGGGATTCTTGCCTGGACTCATGTATTTAGATACAGCAAGGGGCGTGAATCCAATTGTTGAAAAACTCCCTTTCTCCCTGAGGGAACGCTGGATCACACAAGGATTTATGTATAAACAAAATTATTGTGTCCCTTTCCCGCCATTCAGTTTTTTTGTGGACTTTGTTTGTACACAGGCTAGAACGCGCAATGATCCCAGTTTTGCATTTAATGTGTTCCCTAATTCCAGTCAATGCAGTGCTGATAAAACACCAAAATACTTTGCAAAATCAGCTGTGACAGTTAGGAAAACTGATGTTACTCCTACAAACGGTAAAACACACAAACCTGGGGAGGAGCCAGACAAACAATGTCCAATACACAACAAACCTCACCCACTGTCAAAATGTCGTGGGTTCAGAGGAAAACATCTTGATGAGAGGAAAGCATATCTACAGGAGCATTCGATCTGTTATCGATGTTGTGCTAGCACTAACCATATAGCTAAAGACTGTAAGACCACAATTAAATGCATAGAATGTGAAAGCGAGAAACATACCTCAGCAATGCATCCTGGGCCAGCCCCATGGTCGTTTGGTGGTCTGGCTCAACATTCATCTGAGGTAAAGCAAAGCGGGGAGACGGAAGATGTTGCACCCCCTATGATCACTTCAAAGTGCACAGAGATATGTGGGGGTCCCCCAAAGCCCAGATCCTGTTCAAAAATCTGCTTAGTCAAGGTTTTCCATTCCGACCATCCATCTAAGTCCCACCGAGTGTATGCTGTACTTGACGACCAGAGCAATCGGTCTCTAGTAAAGTCAGAGTTCTTCAGTTTACTAGAGATCAACAGCAGTTCATCGCCCTACACTCTTAAAACATGCTCTGGCACAATAGAGACTGAAGGGAGGAAGGCGAGTAACATCATAGTGGAGTCACTTGATGGAAAAATCAAAGTGAAACTTCCCACGTTATTGGAGTGCAGCCATCTGCTTGATGACCGATCAGAGATCCCGACTCCTGAGTGCGCCCAATATTTTCCCCACCTCAGACCAATTGCTGATAAGATTCCTCCACTTGACAGCAATGCTCCCATCCTAATACTGTTAGGCAGAGACATTTTGAGCCTGCACAAGGTACGTGAACAGCGTAATGGACCTCACAACTCATCATACGCCCAGCGTCTTGACCTTGGTTGGGTCATAGTTGGGGAATTATGCCTAGGTGGTGCTCATAAGACAGAGGGAGTCAACGCCTATAAGACACATGTCCTGCAAAACGGACGCCCCTCTTTCCTTAAGCCATGTACAAACAATATCCATGTAAAAGAGAAGGTTAAAGGTCCAGTCCAGCACAGTCTTCAAACACCATTTCAGACTGTGGGGATCTTTCAGGAGACAGTTAAGGATGGCTTGGGGGAAAGTGTGTTCCAGAGAACATCTGAGGATGACAAGCCGGCCATGTCAGTCGACGACAATGAATTTCTCAGGATAATGGAACAGGAAGTATATATGGACAATGAAAACCACTGGGTGGCACCACTACCCTTTCGTTCACCACGCAATCCACTTCCTAATAACCGAGAACAGGCCTTTCAGAGATTCTCCTCTCTCCAGCGTTCATTCATAAAAAGACCTGAGATGAAACAGCACTTCTTTGATTTCATGGAGACGGTGATTGTCAATCACCAGGCAGAGCAAGCACCCCAACTAAAACCAGGCCAAGAGTGTTGGTATTTACCGACCTTTGGTGTATACCACCCCCAGAAACCTGGGAAAATAAGGGTGGTTTTTGACTCCAGCGCTGAATACAAGGGGATATCACTGAATGATGTGCTTCTCAGCGGCCCCAACCTCAACAACACACTAATTGGTGTTCTCTTGAGATTCAGAAAGGAGCAAATAGCGGTCACAGCAGATGTGGAAAAAATGTTCTATGGGTTCAAGGTCAGAGAAGACCATCGCAACTACCTACGTTTCCTGTGGTATCGAGATAATAATCCAGATGAAGAGGTCATCGACTACTGGATGACTGTGCATGTATTTGGAAATAGTCCGTCACCAGCAGTAGCAACATATGGTCTAAGGAAAGCTGCAGAACATGGAGAACTGGAACATGGAACAGATGCAAAACAGTTTGTGTTCAGAAATTTCTATGTGGATGATGCGCTCACCTCGTTAGCTACTCACAACAGGGCTATTGATCTCCTGCAGCGGACTAGAGCCTTGTTGGCTGAGTCCAACTTAAAACTTCACAAAATAGCTTCCAATGACACAAGGGTCATGGAGGCCTTTTCCATGGAGGAGCGAGCAAGTGACTTTAAAGATCTAGATTTAGGAGCTGACCCTTTGCCCCTCCAGCGGAGTTTGGGTTTAAGCTGGGCACTCCAGTCTGACAGTTTCACATTTAGGGTCTCAAGAGATGTTAAACCATTCACTCGTAGAGGCATGCTGTCCACTGTAAACAGTCTTTACGATCCCCTTGGATTTGCTTCCCCCATCACAGTCCAAGGCAAAGCACTGGTGAGAGACATTTCCTCAGAGCAGTATGAGTGGGATACACCTCTGCCAGCAGAAAAAGAGACACAGTGGAAAGCATGGACTGACTCCTTAAGTGCACTAGAACAGGTTTGCATCCAGAGAGCATACATTCCAGTCTCCTTGTCATGTATTGAAAGGACAGAACTATGTGTCTTTGCAGATGCTTCAACTGCGGCCATAGCTGCTGTAGCCTACCTGCGTGCCTTGGACTTTGATGGAACATGGCATGTGGGGTTTGCAATGGGAAAATCAAAGCTAGCTCCTTATCCAATGCATACTGTACCACGCCTGGAGTTGTGTGCAGCTGTCCTGGCAGTCGAGCTGGCAGAAACAATCCAGTCTGAGATAGATATAGAGTTACAAGCAGTCAGGTTCTTCACTGATAGTCGCGTCGTGTTGGGCTACATACACAACAGATCACGAAGGTTCTATACCTATGTAGCTAACAGAGTAGCTCGCATTCGAGGCTCTACTGATCCAAAACAGTGGCAGTATGTATCGACTGACAAAAACCCTGCAGACCAGGGAACCAGGCCAATTCACGCATCATCCCTGTCATCATCCAGTTGGTTGCTTGCCCCCCCTTTTCTCAGTCAGTTGAATGCAAGAAAAGATGATGAAGCAGAAACCTTTGACCTTATAAATCCAGACAAAGACAAAAACATACGGCCTCAAGTAACCTCTCTTGTGACAAGTATAAGGGAGCCGTCTCTTGGATCATCTAGATTTGAACATTTCTCTACTTGGAAGAGTCTAGTAAGAGGCTTGACAACCCTCATTCATGTAGTCAAGACATTCTCAAAAAAGACTGAAACTGATGGTTGTAAAGGATGGCATCAATGCAATCAGCTACTCAACACAGAGCGTTCTCAAGCGAAGATGGTTATCTTCAAGGCTGTGCAGGAGGATATGTATAAAGAGGAGCTAGAAGGTTTAACTCAGAACTCTAAAGTGTGTCGCCAAAGTCCCCTGATGAAGCTAGATCCCTTCATTGATGGCAGTGGATTGATTAGAGTTGGAGGCCGGATACGTTGGGCAGATTTGGAAGACCAAGAGAAACATCCACTCATCCTACCAGCTGGCCATCATGTGACCATTCTTCTCGTCCGACATTATCACATTAAGGTAGCCCACCAAGGTCGCCACTTCACAGAAGGTGCATTACGCACTGCTGGTGTCTGGATAGTGGGAGGGCGGAGGTGTATCTCCAGCATAATATTCAAATGTGTAATCTGTAAAAAGTTGAGAGGAAAGACAGAAATTCAAAAGATGTGTGATCTGCCGCCTGACCGATTGACAGTGGACCCACCCTTTACATATGTAGGCCTGGATGTTTTTGGCCCATGGAGTGTCACCACTCGGCGCACACGTGGTGGAGCTGCTGAGAGCAAGAGATGGGCACTCATCTTCGTCTGTCTAAGTACAAGAGCTGTGCACCTTGAAATTATCGAAACTATGTCTACTTCAAGTTTCATCAATGCCTTCAGGCGCTTTCTATCCATACGTGGACCCGTCAAGCACCTAAGGTCGGACAGGGGCACAAATTTCATTGGTGCATGCAGAGAACTTCAAGTTAACACAGATGACCCAGAGCTCAAGAACTTCTTGAAGGAACAGGACTGCACATGGACCTTTAACGCTCCCCATTCCTCCCACATGGGAGGAGCTTGGGAACGGCTAATAGGAGTGGCCAGACGCATCTTGGATGGACTGCTAGTGAAGCATGGCCCTTCTAGACTGTCTCATGAAGTCTTATCAACCTTGATGGCTGAGGTCATGGCCATCATAAATGCTCGACCACTGGTTCCGATCTCATATGATGCGGAGGTTCCTGAAATGTTCTCGCCTGCAACTCTGCTCACCCAGAAAGCAAGTGTCACTCCTGCACCCCTAGGAAACTTTGAACTGGACCATCTCTGCAAGGTACAGTGGCGCCAGGTTCAGAACTTGGCAGACTCTTTCTGGAAAAGGTGGAGATTAGAGTACCTCCCAACACTTCAACCTCGAAGAAAGTGGACCTCGAAGAAGCCTAGCCTCCAAGAAGGTGACATTGTTTTGATAAAGGACATTCAAGCTAAACGTAACGAGTGGCCTCTTGGACGGATAGTTAAAGCTATTGCAAGTTCAGATGGCAAAGTTCGTAAGGTCGAAGTAAAGACTCTTAGCCAAGGGGTAATTAAAAAGTATCTTCGACCCATTAGTGATGTTGTTCTAGTTATGTCACATAAATAAGAGCAATGGTGGTATAACATATTTATACCAAGCGGGGAGTGTTCTGAATCAGTGAGTTTGTAATAGTTGCCCCTTGTGGTGGTTTTTCGTTACTGCAGTTATATACCCAGGCTTTTCAGTGTGCATACATACAGCACAGCAGGCTATACCACAGAGAGTCAGTTGCTTAAATCCTGGAGCGGAACCAACAGTGAGTATAAGCATAGTTGGTTCTTATTGTTTCTTACCTCTCCGTTTTATTTTGTAGCATTGGAGGGAGCTGTTTTCAAGTTTTAAAACCGTGCTAATAATGCTAATGCTAATCGCGAAGCTAACCGCTAGCGTGAGGCTATTTAGGATGCTAAGGCTAATTAAGTTCACTGTTGAGCTTCATATTTGTTGTGTTGGTGAACGTGCTGCATTTTGTTTGATGATTATTTCTTGTAATGTAACTGAGTGTATTTACAGGAATTTAAACTGCTAAAGGTAGTTTATATATCTAAAATGTAATACATTGCATATTTCTTTTGTATTGCAGTTTTACAAAAATTAACTGAGAAGGTTCAGTAAAGCAGCCTCAATCAAATCTACTGGGTCTCTCATTTTGTTCGCTATCTGTCAGCCAGGACAGAATAGGTATGTTGCACTGGTTATATTTTTCATGCTTCTACTTTGCTGGTTTTCTTAAAAGAGAAATAACCACATTTTTACCAGTAGGTGGCGCTTGAGCATTGTCTGTACACCAAAACAAGCATGCACGGCCGGGACGGTTATGTAAACAAGAAATTGGAGAAAAACACGGAGAGATAATGTGTGACGTTTAACCATGGTCCATCTAAAAAGATAGACAGGCTGGGACTCTAAGACGTCGACCTGATGGAAGAAACTGATACTCTGAATAAAGAATATGAGTGGGGTCTGAGATGATTTTCTGGGCCTGTCTGGTTATTGTTTCATTGAAGATGGTCTGAAGTGAGGGGTGCTGCTTGACTCCCATCAACTTCATTGCTCTTTGAGTCAGACAGGTAAATTTGGTCTTCATTTGGACAGACAGGTTACCAAACCAGGCAGAAATGCCATACCTAATGATGCTCTCTATAACAGCTTGGTAAAAGAGCAGCATGACTATCTGACTGACACCAAAAGCCCTCAGCCTGCGCAGAAAATGTAGTTGCTGCTGGACCCTGTTGCAGACATAATCAACTTGAGCAATCCATGATAATTTATTGTCGATTATTAATCCAAGATATTTATATGAATCTGCTTGGGCAATTAATTGATTATGGATGACCACTGGAGAGTGGTCTCCAACCACCCTCGGGTCAAAGATCAGTTCTTGTGTTTTTTGGACATTAAGATTCAGAAAGTGTTCCTCGCACCACTGAACAAAGGTTTTAATCTGCTGTCTGTGACCAATTAGGTCTGATGTGCCTGAAATGAGGCAGAGAATATCTGTGTCATCTGAAAATTTGAACACATAGTTGTTTGGTGTATTACAATTGCAGTAGTTGGTATATAAGGTGAACAGAAAAGGTAAACTGATTCATCCCTGGGGAGCGCCGGTACTGACGTTAAGAAGATCAGAAAAGGTCCTGTTCACCTTCACTTGCTGAGAACGACTAATAAGGAATGAATGAAACCATCTGATAATATATGGATTGACATTCATTTTTTTCATTGTAGACAGAAAAACATGAGGCTGGAGAGTATTAAAGGCCGAACTAAAATCAACAAAAAAGCAGTCTAGCATAAGCCTTGGGGTTTTCTAGATGTTTAGCCACTAGATGCACTACACCATTGCAAGCATCATCAGTGCCTCTCCTACATTTATAAGCAAATTGGTAAGGATCAAGTTGTGGACCCACATCTGATCTTAGATAATTTACCACCAGTTTTTCAAGACACTTCATTACAACAGAAGTCAATGCGAAAGGTCTAAAGTCTTTGTTCTCTTGTGGGCAGTGCTTTTTGGCAACAGGTATCATAATTGCCCGCTTCCACAAAGATGGAACAGTATGAGTATCAACAGATCTCTGAAAAATTGGTCTCCTATCATCACATAGAAGAGGCCTTCAGCAAACACTCAGACCTCAGATGCCCTAATGACTTGGATGATGATGCGGGCCCCTTGGAGCGTCTCCTGTTACATCATGGACAGACTGTAGCCAGACTTGGCCGCTCAGACCCGCATCCCATGTGTGGGGATGAGGTTCACTGAACCAAAACACCATACCAGTAACACCCAAGAGGCTCTCCAAGATCGTAACAAGACTGGAAAATGTGACATGGACCAAGAGGTCGAGGTTGCAGTGCAAAAGAATCATTAGTTTCAAGGGGTTGTAACTTATGATCTGAAGAATACCAAACTTTGTTTACTTTCTGGGTATTTAGTAAGGGCCAGAAAGTCTTACGAAGTATACTTATGAGTAATTTTATATTCATTATTAAAGCAGATTAATTCTAACACACCCAGACTAAAAACAAACTAATAGACTTAAAAATCTAAAGCTTCAAATTTAAACTAAAAATAAATACAAGAGAGAAATGTCAATGATAAATGCAGGTACTTAACAGGGAATGAGTACTGAAATCAAAACTATTAAGAGAAGCATAAAGGTCAACTATTACTATTCAGAATGAATGTGCCATGGGTTTTACTTTAAAAATGTTAAATAAATAAATATTTAGGCTGAAAGTTTGAATTAAAACAAGTGAGCTCCACATGAATTATAAGTACCGACATGATTTCAAATTATTAATCAGCAGGTTAAATAGCAGAAGGGGTCTGGGGAGTAATCTTCTCGCATAGCCCTTCCCCAAAGAAACATTATTCAATCTGACTGAGAGAAAGCTTTCTATTTATAAGACGAGTGCATGCATACAGAATTGAGGAAGCTGGTCAATGGGACCACTCAAACTATTAATTTAGTCATAAAATCCCCAGGGACTAAGTGTGATTGAAAGTTTGCCAACTTGAGTGTAGTGGAGTGAATCTGATCAGTGTGGATGAAGCATGTGAGATGAATGCTGTATGACTGAGCTGTTTAGATGCTGAATCAGACAAACTACAAAATGGGTTGATTGATTTGGATTTATTTTGACAACCTTAGCAAAATGAATCACATGTCTGTGTAAATGGGATTTAGGAAAACAAAGCTTGTGTTTGCTTGTTACATGGTTGTTCAGTCTTGAAGGGGTCAGTATGTTAAACGTGGGTTGATTATCTCAATGCACATTGAGTCTGTGTGAGTAAATAATGTTTTGTTATTGAAGTTAAAATGCTTGACGCCACAAACTCGGTGTTTATAAATGCTGGAGACTGTAGCTCCTGCATTCATACACTTTCCAAAGTTCACCTGGCAGAGTATCTAAGATTTAGATACATGTTTTAATTAGGCCAAACCAGGACAATTCCTATCTAAAGTCCAGTCAAATCAAATGAAACACAAAAGGGACTTGATTAACTCATAAAAATTCAGATTAGCAAAAGTATTGAGGATGATAATAATAGAGGGAATTGAGTTTGTTTATTCTAGAGAAAACATTTGGTTCTTATAGCTTTGGCATTTAGTATGTTTGAGATAAGACAAATGTGGATTTTGACATCCAATAAATAAGTAAACTGATGGGGTTATGGGTTTTATCACAAAAGCTTCTTTTTTCTTTTTTTGTTAAATACACAAGTAAACAAAACAACTACTGTAGATTTAACAATTATTGTTTGTAATTGTTTCACTTTAATTTTGTTTGGACTAATTGAAGCAACACTGCAGATGGAAAGATGGACAATGTTTTAAATTAGATGATATAACATCATAATGGCTTAATTTTGCAAAGATAACGGGCTACTTTTCTGCCTCCTCCACAGAGAACATCTTAGTGGGAGCAGTTTGCTCCCACTAAGAAAAAGAACAGAGAATAAATTTTATGACAACTGCTGTCCATTAGAATGATGGACGCTGGAATGAACAGAGAAGCCATGGAGAAGAAGGGGTGATGAAAGAAAATCAACAGAGAGGAACTCAATCCCTGCTGCAAAAGACGAGTCCAGTACAACACACCTCAATGGTCATTCCAAATTTCTTAAGAAAATTATTAAAAAGTGGGAAGACAGTTTGGTAAATGTAAATCTTTAAAGAAGAAGAAGAAGAGGAAATCCTCTGCATTTGACCCATCCCTTGGGGAGCAGGCAGCAGCTGTTGCGGTGTCCAGGAGCAGTCTGGGGCTGAGGGTCTGGCTCAGGGACCTATAGTGGCAGACTGCGGGGATTGAACTGGGTGCTTGCGGTCCTCTCGGAGCACAGGCGCACTGCTCTGACCACTGGGCCACCACTCGCCCATATTGCTTAAACGAAGAAATATTAGAGAATAGTGGACTTTTGAAAATAAAACGCACACATAGAAATGATTTTGATAACAATTGATAATGAATATTTAATCTGTTTTTAACCTAAAGTTAAGCTTTTAAACCCTACAGCACTCCCTTTTTTTAACTATAAGCTTTTCAAAGTGAAATAAATGTTTAAAATAAAAAATATTTCAAATATCTAGAAATGTATGCATCTTTAAACATTGAGGTTTACTGTTTTGGGTTTTTAAAATATGTTTTAATATATTTGTAACAAGGTCAGCAAAGGTTGAACAAAGATTTATCCTTATTGAGACTAATTGTGTATTGTATAAAATAGGTTGGCGCTTAGCTACGTACTAATGAGCAGAAACATTTATGGAATAAGCAGGATGATTGCATGTAATGATCACACTGCAAACTTCTAAGCTAAGATAAAAGTAGAATATCTGGCTGTGAAAATGCTTTGAAGATGTTTTGAGTAAATAATGAATTCTTGCAGTAAAGATAGTGTTAATCTTGATAAAAACAATAATTGCACTCTGTTGTGGGTTTGCTGGACCATCTTTAAGGGCCAATTTATTGGACTATGAACAGTGGACTGTGGATGTACTGTGCTTTTCAACCGTTATATATATATATATATATATATATATATATATATATATATATATATATATATATATATATATATATATATATAAACTGCTCTCTCACCCGCCCCTCGTACTCATGAGAAGGGTAGGTGGCTCTATATCTCTTAAGCTCTGGTCCTCTACCAGTGGACTGAGAGCTTGAGGGTTCTTCTTAGTATGGTAAATGGTAAATGTACTTGTGTAGCACTTTAACTAGTCTGCCTAATCCCAAAGCATTTTACCATACAATCAGTCATGCATACACACATTCACACCCTGGCCGTGGAAAGCAATGTTAGTAGCCACAGCTACCCTGGGCCAGAATGACAGTATTTTAGCTGTTCCAAAGATTGAGCTCTTCTGGACTGAGATGCCTGATGTTTCTCCAGGTATCTGTTGGAGCCACTCCTACACTGTGGAGGTTACTGCCCCGATGGCTCTGATAACCACAGGCACTACTATTGTCTTCACCCTCCAGGTTGTTTCTAGTTCTTCCCTGAGCCCTTGGTACTTTTCCAGTTTCTTGCATTCCTGGGAACCGGAAATTATCTTTACTCCGGTGCTGATCTGCCTAACCTGTGTCTGCTGGTCATTCAGATAGCTGGTGATCCACTAACCGGTGGAGCCCAGCACTGTGATCCAGGTGAGATTTTGGTAGAGAATAGGTGAGTCGATGGTGTTCAGGGTCAAGTTTAAATCCACAAACAGGATCTCAGTGTATGTTCCTGGGTGGTTACACAAAATGCAGTCTCAAGTTGATATTGTCATCTCCTGACTTTTTGCCCAGAGGGGTCCAGCAGGGGTTTGTCATCTCCCTCAGATGCTTCAACACCAATCACTTTGTAATTTTTCACTGATAAATATAGAGCCTCAGAAAGGATAATCATGCTGCCTGGTGTTTTGTGAAAACTTATACTTTTAATGTAGGGTCCCTCACCTTTAACAACTTTGTTCTTTATCTGGGTTTTCTAATTATGTAGTTTAGAGCTTATAGAATCAATGGAAAGACAGACTCTTTTATAAAATCCTTCTTTTTAGTAAACAGATGTTTCAGCCATTAATGATTTAGCATATTTGTCAAGGTTAACCCACAGCTCCTTTGTAGAAAACATGGAAATACCATACAACACACCTAATTTAATCAAATGTGGCATATAATTGCTGATATTTTTTTCACCATTCCTTCACCTTGAACTTAATCACAGATTTTATTTTGCTTTCCTCTGGGGATATAAAAAAAAGAGCTTCTGGGAAATTTAATTATCTTAAAGGAAAATAGCTAGCATTCTTAGACTACACGTGATCCATGCAGTTAACTTATCCTTTCGTCTGTACTGGAGAATTTGTCCCCATCTTTTGCCTCACATTTCCACAGTATAAACCCTGTATAATATTTACTGGCTAAAAACATAATTTAACATTTCATAATGGGATGCTTCTTGCTGTGTTTGTCATTGAAACAGGCATTAAAAGGACCCTGCTATTCAGACTGCAGAAGGACCCCAAATCTAGGCTTTTAAAGAGGCTTTTGTTTCAGGTTGTGTCAGACAAGGAACACAGGAAGCTCTTGGGGAAAGCTTTGAGCCAAACAGACAGAGATTAAAAGTATCTTTGCTGGCACCGGCATTTAATCATGGCATTCAGGAAACAGCACAGTCGTTTGGTTCAACAATATGGTGTTGGGATTTGATATACATCCACCCAAAAGACACCAGAAGGAGTGGGAGCTGGAAGCCTACAATACCATGTATCAGCAGACAATTAGAAGCAAGTGTGTTCGGGCACATGCTGAGTGACAGCAAACCAAATCAGCAAACCAAAAGTGACTTCACCTGTCAAGGAGAACCCCTAAGGTTTAGTCTCTTTCATTACAAAACCCTGTCTGACATTGGCTTGGTTGTACGAAATAAAATCACACAAGAGACTGAGTCTGAGCGTAAGGAAAACAAGCTTAGTCATTTGACTCGATGTGCAGACCAGTATTATGGACTCAGGTGAGATAAAATGAAAAACAATCATGATGCAGCATAAATATATTTAGGTGCTGGTGATTGTATTTGGGAAATTGACTTCAAACATTGACTGTATGGAGTAAATGAAGGACAGCTACATTTAATCAACATTATTTTACTGCTATTATTAACTGATACATGAATGCAAGGTTGATTAATACCATCATCTGGCTTACAATTGCAGATTCAACACAGAGATTAAAGCAAAATGTGAACAAACACATCTGATAGCAATCAGACAAAAAAAACTATTAATTAAAAGCAGTTGCTATGACAGGGAATTAATCAAACAACTAATGTGTTGTTCATCTCCAAAAGGGTGTTGCAAATAATTGAAAAATACATTCACTAACAAAAAGGCAAGTTAAAAGTAAAGCTAATGGTTTACCTTGCTGAATGGAATATTGAATTAATTTATTGTTCTGTATTGTACCTGACAAAGCAGAAGAACAGCAAAATGGTTTAGAAACAGTTATCTAAACGTTATCAGCAATAATTGTCTTTTAGTGTTGCATTTTACAACAACTGAGGTCAGCACCAGCAGGAGCATTGTGTGATTGATACAGGTCCATCTATTAGAATAACCAGGTGTCCTCTCCAATATACTATGTTGAAAAATCTATAGCACACAGTATAATATTGGTGTGCGCAAATGGTTGTTGTAATAGGATTATATATTAACACTTATGTCTGTAAAAATGTAACAATGTATATGTAACTACGTATATTTATTACACATATTAAAAGTAAGTGGTTCCTCTCCACTGTCATCACATCACATGGGCGAGGCTTTGTTGCAAAATCAGGGACTCAGAGCAAACGACTTCAACTAGTTGATAACTTTGGGCAAAATATGATCAGCTGGATATGACTGCATTGTATCATACAAAAAAAGGAAATTGGATAGGTCCTCTGGACAAGTTCTTCTTTGCTGAAATGTTTAATCTGTTCTCCGAGAGACTTCTTCAGTGTGAAGAGGTATAGGTACACTCAGCTTTATAAGCAATGCCTTTGCGTAGTAGATCAACAAGTTTAAGTGTGACAATCAAAACAGGTTGTTTACATATAATAGAGGACCATCAGGCTACCGACCGATCGTTAATGCTCTGATGTGCAATGTTGGTCATTTGGACTAAACAGAATTTTTAATTTTTTGAAATGTACACAGTTATGGTACAAAAACCCTTTTGATTAACCCGATCCCGCAGATACTATATCTGTCACAACCCTAATTTGTTTGTTTATAGTTTTCATTTTGGGTTTCTATTTATTCAGTATTTTTCTTGTAATGTTCTACACGTCTTGTCTTACAATTCTATTTTCTCTGTTCTTTATAGTTTAGGGTTTACATTTTTAGATTATTCTTTAACTTAGTAGTATATTCTTATGCTCTTGTTATGGTAAGTTTGTGTTTCCCTCATGTTTTGTAGTTTTTTCCCTGTATCTTTGTATAGCTCCATTCATGTTTATTTCAGTCTTTCTCCCTCAGCCATGGCCACCCTCCGATTAAACTCATTCAGTCCACCTGTTGCCTTCTTATCACACCCATGTTTCCCACCGGTTTCCCCTGTTAATTAATGTCTCTGCTTTTTATTTCATTCAACTAACTGTGCCACTTCTGCCTGCCTGACTGCAATTGGGTCCACTCCAAAGCAACAACTACAGCTACAATACTGTTATCTCTTCTTGGATGGATGTCTGAAAGGTTTAATAAGTGTATTTATGAGACCATTCTTCCAGCAGAGCAATGGTAAGGTCAGACACTAATATTGGATGAGAAGGCCTCACTCTCTTTCTCCACTCTAATTCATCATGATTTGGAGGGAGATTTGGAGTATTGTTTGTTCAATACTTTTGGGCTGTTGGTGATAAAAAGCAGGCACTAAACATCCCTCTTGTGAGTACCTAACAACACATGGATAGTTTTGAACGTACTGTGGCTGGGTGGCTCTATTTTTAAACCATACAAGTTCTGATAAAATACCATCAAAACTACAAAAAAGTAGAGAAAGTTCAAAAATTAGTATCCCTTTCTTCTTTAACAAAAACCCTACTCTGTTTAAAATGGTCATATTTGTAATAATCTCTAAAATAATGGTGAACTATTTGGTATTCACGTTACAGTTTTTGAGATTTTTTTATTCAGTTTTTCATCTCAATGGCAGTGGTATCTTTGCCATCTTCAGGAATCTTTTGATATCAAATGTTATTAATTATTGGGAAATATGGTGTCAAATAGGTTAAATTACTTTTTTACCATACGGACTCTGTTCAAATGATTGCCTGTGATAACTTACCTTTATCTACGTAATCAAAATGACTAGTTGAATTGTCGCCTTTGCTTTGATATAATTGCTACTGACAATACCCGAAACTGTTTTTAATTTCCCTCTGGTGAACATCTTTTCAAAGGCTACGCTTCCACTGCAGGTCTCAATGCTCAAAACAGATTATTTTCTGGAATCTGACTTTTCTTTTTTTTTCGAGCTTGTTTCTTTTAAACTGCTTTAAAATTCTGCTTATATCTGAGTCCAGTGTGAACAGTCTGTGGCTCCAAACTAACCCGCATGTGCAAAAGAACAATATTAATGACTTCACACAGCTCGTTTTGGTCCAGCAGACATGGAAGAAATAGGTTGTTGTAATGGATGATGCTGAGGAACCCGATATTCAGCTGGAAACATAGTTACACTTTTAAAAGGTTTATTGTGAGGATGAGTAGTGGCAACTGAGGCAGGCAAGCAGAACCAGACTTGACAGATGAGTAATGGCTGTTAGTGCAGGCAGGCAGGGATGAGCCTGCCTGCCTGCACCAGAAGATGCAGGTAGTGACTGACCAGAACAGGTGATATGGAGCGGGGAGCCACCAGAATGGGCAGAGCAAGCAGCTGGAACTCTTGGGAAACAGGCAGGCTTTTTCATTATGCAGACACAGGCAACTTTATCGAAAGAGTCCAGCTGGCTGAGCACACAGGAACTGGTAGAGGAAGAGCACATCACAAAAGACAAAATCAGAAGAGACGTTCTGGCAGGGATGAGTTGACTGAGGCGGGTATATGTAGAAAGGTTACTAATCAGTGCAGCAGGTGTATCTGATTAAGAGCAAGGTGTTGGCTGGAAGAAGACTGAGCTGATTGGATAGTGACTGGTGGCTGAGAGGTGAAGGCTGATCCAAGAAAAGTCCAAAATAAACAAATAAAAACCTAAATCATGACAGGTTATCTGGATTAAAGTGTCCAACGGAAGCCATTTATTGTGTCAGCGTGTGCTGAGGGGGAAATAGAAAGAACATGAAACTCTGGCATTTTGCAGTTTGCCTTTTAAGGCTAAGGTCAGCAATTTTTTCTAGAAGTTTCCCCAAGTCCCAATTTGAATAATTGCGCATGACCAAGACTGTCTTATCTTGCTTTTTTGCTTTTCAGGGGGATCGCGTGAATAAATTCTCCCAAATCAACTTTGGTGTTATTTCTTTCTACTGAGTCCTTCCTCTTCTTTTCATAAACATAAACACGGTTCGCTTTTTGCGACTGTCAGCCATGTTCAAAGTCTATGGTGAGAGCAGCGGAGCTACAATGAACGGCTAACACCAAAGCTAACTGCTAACCTAGCCGGTAATCTATCCGAATACATAAACACTAGAAGTGTGCATGCGCAGTCAGCAAGTGGAAACTTATGGGGTTCCATTTGTGCCAGAATTATGTTTATGCGTCTTCTGACGTGTTCATGTGTCCATGTATGTGTCCATGTAAGGTGTATATGTATCCTGCTTATGTAATGGAAGCTGCATAAATTATGTTTATGCATCTTCTGACGTGTTCATGTGTCCATGTAAGGTGTATATGTATCCTGCTTATGTAATGGAAGCTGCATAAATTATGTTTATGCGTCTTCTGACGTGTTCATGTGTCCATGTATGTGTCTATGTAAGGTGTGTATGTATTGTGTTTATGTAATGGAAGCTGCTTATGTCGTGTCTATGTGCTGTGAGCATATGTATTGTGTCTACATAAGGGATCAAGTGCATGGCATTTCTTCACTTTATGTTGTTTGACCTTGTTGTTGAACCTGTAATCACGTGATCTCGGTTTGCCGTCGTTTTCCCTGCCATCTCCTCTGCTGTTTTTACCTGTCGTCTCCTCTGCTGTTGCAACCTGTCGTCTTCACTGTTGTTACAACCTGTCGTTTCCCCGTCATCTCCCTGTGCTGTTATTCCTGTCATCTCCTCTGCTATTTTTACCTGTCGTCTCCTCTGCTGTTACAACCTGTCGTTACAACCTGTCCTCCCCGTTATCGGGCCGTGTTGTCACCTGACGTCATGCACTGCTTTTACACTGTTGGGTGGGTTCCTGCTGCCGTTTGCCTGTGCGGTTACCTTTATTTTATTCCTCTTTATTTTTAATCTTTAATGTCACAACAGTAATAACTCCCTGATTGTTCCCAATAAGCTCCGGCAAACACCTTGGTTCTTCACTTACTGATCGGTGCGGTCACGATAAACCTACGTACACACCACTTCCGGTTCAACTGAAATTTCAAAATAAGAGTCTTTGACACAAACGCCTCCTTTTGCTTCAAAGTTGAGCTTCAATGCTATTAAAATGAGCGCAACCAAATTTGTAATTTCTAAATTTCTCATCTTTTCATATTTACAATTCCAACCTGTGATGATGCTTAAATATACAGTGGACAGAAAATATCATTATAAGAAATATTGTCCCTCTGGGTGAAAAAATTCTCTGGATTTTAACCCACCCCCTTTAAAGGGAGCAGTAGGTTGCACACGTCCACTTAGGCAAGGCAAGGCAAATTTATTTATATAGCACAATTCAGTACAAAGACAATGCAAAGTGCTTTACATGATTAAAATATAGCAAAATAAAAGCAAGTAGGAATAAAATGTAGATAGAAAATAAAATAAAAGCAAGTAGGGATGTAGAAACAAAGAAGAACATTAAAAACAGTAGAACAGTTTAACTAGAACAGTCAAAGGCAATTTTAAACAAATGTGTTTTTGATCTTGATTTAAAAGAACTCAGGCTTTCAGCACTTTTACAGTTTTCTGGAAGTTTGTTCCAGATAAGTAGAGCCGTCCGTCCGTCCCTCTTCTTCCGCTTATCCGGGGTCGGGTCGTGGGGGTAGCAGCTTCAGTAGGGAGGCCCAGACGTCCCTCTCCCCAGCCACTTGGACCAGCTCCTCAGGAGGAATCCCAAGGCGTTCCCAGGCCAGCCGGGAGACATAGTCCCTCCAGCGTGTCCTGGGTCTTCCCCTGGGCCTCCTCCCGGTGGGACGTGCCCGGAACACCTCACCAGGGAGGCGTCCAGGAGGCATCCTGACCAGATGCCCGAGCCACCTCAACTGGCTCCTCTCGACGTGGAGGAGCAGCGGCTCTACTCTGAGTCCTCCCCGGATGACTGAGCTCCTCACCCTATCTCTAAGGGAGAGCCCAGACACACTACGGAGAAAACTCATTTCAGCCACTTTTATCCGGGATCTCGTTCTTTCGGTCACGACCCAAAGCTCGTGACCATAGATGAGGGTAGGAACGTAGATCGACCGGTAAATCGAGAGCTTTGCCTTTTGGCTCAGCTCTCTCTTCACCACAACGGATCGGTACAGCGCCCGCTTCACAGCAGACGCTGCACCAATCTGCCTGTCGATCTCCCGCTCCATCATCCCCTCATTGATAAACAAGACCCCAAGATACCCCAAGATAAGTAGAGCATAGGAACTAAATGCTGCTTCTCCGTGTTTAGTTCTGGTTCTAGGTATAGGCTGGAGCCAGAAGACCTTAGTGGTCTGGATGGTTGATACACTGATAACAAGTCTGTGATGTATTTAGGTGCTAAGCCATTCAGGGATTTATAGACTAACAGAAGGATTTTGAAGTCTTTCTTAGTCTTAGTGAGGACACGGGCAGCAGCATTCTGGATCAGCTGCAGCTGTCTGATCCACTTTTTAGGCAAACCTGTGAAAACACCGTTGCAGTAATCAATTCTACTAAACATAAACTCATATATTAGTTTTTCCAGATCCTTCTGAGACATCAGTCCTTTAATCCTGGAAATGTTCCTCAGGTGATAGAAAGCCGACCTTGTAATTGTCTTTAGGTGGGGCACTTAGGGGGCACGAAGAGAGATATAAAACCAGCAACCCACTGGTTACAGGATGAAGTCCAACCTCTTGAGGCACTGATGCTGCCAAACCATGCTTTAATGTATTTAATTTTAAATTGCATATATTTTATCGCCCAACCCTGGGTCTTTATGCATGGAGTTTGCATGTTCTCCCTGTGCATGCGTGGGTTCTCTCCAGGTACTCCGGCTTCCTCCCACAGTCCAAAAAACATGACTGTTAGGTTAATTGGTCTCTCTAAATTGTTCTGTGAGTGTGTGCATGAATGGTTGTTTGTCCTGTCTGTCTATGTGCTGCCCTACGACAGACTGGCGACCTGTCCAGGGTGTACCCCGCCTCTCGCCCAGTGAACACTGGAGATAGGCATCAGCAACCCCCACGACCCCATGAGAGATTAAGCGGGTCAGAAAATGGATGGATATTTTATCGCTGAACAAAAAAATAGAGAGTTTGAACAACCCATGCTTAGACTCCACCATACTTAGTAAAACGCTACCCTTACTTTCAGGAAGAAAACACAACCTAAAGAAACCTCCAGTATTTCCAATAAATACATTCAGAAAACTCCTACATAACAGCTTATTATATGATAAACCCATAGAAGAGGTAATAGGTGAGTAGCTCTGCAGGAAATGAGCACCACAGAAACAAGTTTTATTTAAAATATTAAATACAATCACATCTGACATTGGCTCGAGGTATTTGTTGAGATCTGTGTTTGCTATAAATGTAGTTGTTTTTGGAATGAACTTGCGCATCCTAATTCACACTAATTTCCGGTTGGTGGCGGTAATGTACAAAGCTGTTCATTTGCAACCGCCATGAAAACATCAAGACAACGAAGAAGAGGACCCATAACATATTTTAGAATTATTTAGAATGTAATAAATATACTCAAGAAAGAGAGATGTTGTGTAGAGAATCAGGCAGGAATAAAAATAAATTAGAAACAAGGGAATTGTTTGAGAGGTCATCTGGGGATGTAGCTTTTGGGAGTATTTTTAGTTTTCTAAGAAGAACGGGTGTTTAGAGAGAATCTAATAGATTGTCTGATCCATACTCCATTCTGGAAGGTGGCGGTAATGCACCTATAAGTTGTTTGCCAACCGCCATTAAAAAAAGAGAAGAAGAAGAGGAGGAGGAGGAGGAGGAGGAGGAGGAAGAAGAAGAAGACCCACACAACGGCACATGGTGGTGATAAATCCGTGCTCGCTATTCCGAGGAGACCAGCTGTTCAACAGACTTCATCTTCGCAGCAGAGGAAGGTCAGACCAAAAGTTGGGTATGAAAAACTTTCCAGACAATTGTTATTTTATTTGATGATTAAAGGTGATGTAAATATTTGTGTTTTAATTCACGTCGTATAAAAAAGCCGGATTACCAGTTAGCTTAGGCAGTTACAAAAAACAAGGATACATAAATGTATTTAAAAAGTTGTGGCTAAAATTATAACTTTTTTATTTTATGTTTTTTTTGCTTACTGAAAGTACGATAGGAGTGTGGTTTGCAGTAGTATGGCGTTGTACAGACATTTTTTTGAAGGGGTGTTGCTAACTGGCTAGAGCAGAATGTATCGGGTGGCATATTAAAACTTGTGCTGCTTTTCCGGGCTTAGTCACTATTTCTAAAATTCAATGGCATAGCACAATCTTTATCGGCTTCGAGGTACTGTGGCTGGAGTGGTTGTCTTATCAATTTCTCACATGCCAATCACTGCGACACGCTCGCGCTCTCTACCTGATATGTACCATCGGCTTCTTTGCGCATGCGCAAACAGAATAACTTCCAGGTCGCCGTTGAATGTGCTTTATTAGTTTGAAAAGGACCAGAAAGTATTCCCATCATTTCCTACAGAATTCTATTGTCCCCAGAGAGCTCACAGTCTGCGCACAGCACGCCCAATTATGTGGGAGCTGTAACTTTGTGTTTTTTTTATCAGTAGAGCACACAGAGAACCGACTTTAGCTAAACAACGGCGTTAGGCTATTACTACTTCTTCTGCGCTGAGACCTCAGCAGGGCAAAAACAAAACAAAGCGCCAATCTCCACCTAGTGGTCGGAGGCATTGACGCACTATACTTCACTGGAGCCTTCACACTCCAGCCCGGGGGGGGGATTTTTAATGTCATAATTACGCTAGGTTAGTGTTCACATTTATTTTCATTTTGGTTTAGTAAAGTATTAGTGAATTAAACAGAAATAGCAGCTGTAGATACTCTCAGGTGTCTATATTTTCAACCCTGGATCTGTTTGGGTTTTCTGCTCCACAGCATGTTTGTGAAAACAAATGTCTCAACATTCAGGGAGAGGCTTTGGTCCTTAAGGCCGCCATTAACTCCTTTTACTTTATCAATTTGCAGTTAATTGTTAATACAATGATACTAGTATCAATATAATGCATAACTAACAGCTAAAAACATTTTTTTAATACCAGAGATTTAATTTGAGATCAAATTGAAAATAATCTATTCTAAATCCTGAGAATTGGAATCAAATTTATTCTTGAAATTTGAATCAACCTTCCCTACTGACTTCCAAAGAGCCCATAATGTTTTGGATAGATCTCAATCAGGCTTTGCACATCTTTCATAAAGCAGGCCTGCTTCATGATCGTCATGATATCAACACCATGCTTTGGTTAAGCAGTAAACAACTTATAACTCATTCATAAGTGTTTATGAATTAAGAGTGGGCAAGAAAAACAGTTTCTTGCCAAATAGTGAACCTAATTAGTTCAACTATGTAATCATTCCAGAATTGCTTATATTAAACATTTCAGGCTAAGATACTGCCTTGTAAGTAAAACCAGTCAGTTTTGTCTCTTTTTAAGTCATGCTAAATCTTATTTGTGTGCAACTTTCTCTGCCAGGGAGTAACAAGAGGAGGGTGGAAACCCAGATGATGATGATCTTCTGGAATGACTGGCTGATGGAGGCGGATGGTATGTCATAACTACTGTATGAAAGACTTAAAGGAGCTTTAAGTAACTTAATGGTTAAAACCCAAACAACACATACACTATGCCTTTCACGGAGACTAGCCATTAACTCAACAGTTGATTGGTGCTGTAAAACTGCACTGAATTTTTACTTCCACAATACAGGTATAAGATGTTTTATTCTGTTCTAAATCTGGTCTGCTTCTTTTGCTGGTTTCCATGTTTGCAGGCTGCTGCTCTTTCGCCAAAATAAAATACCAAATGCTGCGCACTATTTTGGGAATTCTCAAATGATTGGCTCAGGAACCAGGAAGTAAGTACAAGCTACAGTCTGAACCAAAGTAGTTCTGGATCGTACCTCTAGGTTTGAAAAGAGAAAAAATTTACTAAGATGTTGATGGAGAGGACCGATCGTTTATAGGGAATGTTACTTCCATCCCGGATGACAAATGAGAATGATTTATTTAACTGTAAATGTCTTACTAATAGTTATATACGTTGCGTTTTGCATTACAGTGTATCTCCCTTGAAAAAGAAGGCGATTATTCACAGGAAGCTGGCTCCCTGGTTTAATTTAGAGCTGCGTTCTTTTTGTAAAAAAAAAATGCTAGGAAATTGAAGAGAAAATAGTGCTCTACACACCATGAGGAATCCTACCTGATCTAGAAAAACAGTCTACTGTTGTATAAAAAGACCCTTCACTGAGTTAGAGCAGCATATTTTTAATCATTAATTGAAGAGATTAAAAATAATCCTAGATTTCTCTTCATTAAAGTTGCCAAATTTACAGAGTCATAGCTCTGTTAATCCATCCTTTCCCTTAGCTCTTAGCAGTAATCACTTTATGGGATTCTTCATAAATAAAATTGATTCCATTAAAAATAAAATAATTGGCATCCTCCCAAACATGATTACCTCGTCCTCAGTAAGTGAGAGGTTTGAGGAATCTTTAGAACCTGCGCTGTGTTTGAACTGTTTAGAATTTTAGCTTCATTTAAACCTACCTGTACAGTGCAGACCAAAAGTTTGGACACACCTTCTGTCATGTTTGTTTACCGGTGTACTCAGGACGCGCACACGGGACTGAAGGTTTTTAAAGAGTTTATTAACAAGAGGTACTGGATGGTGGATGATGAAGTCCGGAGGGTCAGGGTTGCAGAGGATCAGAGGTGTAGGTGACGATAGGAGCTGACGGCCCGGAGCTAGAGTCCATAACGACCAAAGTGGCCAGGAAGCACAGAGGTGCGAGTAGCAGTTCTTAGGAGACACTGTGGTTCAGAGCAGCGCATCTCCTGGGCGGCTAGTCAGGTTAGCAGTCCTGAAGAGACACCAAGACACAGAGCTGAAACGTCTCCAGGGAAACACAGAGGGTAACATTCCTTAGAATGACTGGCTAGACTAACCTTAACTCGAGAGGAACAAATCTTCAAAGGCAAACGTGGATTGGCATGGGAGGTGGTGACTGAAGTCGGACCGGCACAAGAGTGAGACAGAGGGAGGCTTAAATAGGGAGACTAGGAGGTGAAATGCATCTGACTGATTACCAACAGGTGTGACTAATAACTGTGGGAGGGAGAGCTGGGTGAACTACAAAACAAGAAAGAAGCCAGACAACTTAAACCATGACACCTTCTCATTCAAAGAGTTGTCTTTATTTTCATGACTATGGAAATTGAAGATTCACATTAAAGGCATCAAAACTACGAATTAACACATGTAGAAATATATACTTAACAAAAAAGTGTGAAACAACAGAAAATATGCTTTTTATTTGTATCTTATTCAGTAAGAAGATTTGTTCAGGCCATATTATTATGAAGTTTAGTTTACTTTGAAAGGTTTATCTCAGATAACTCAATCCAGCTATACTAATCATAAACAGGTGTGTTGGAAGAACCCAATTAGCTGGATCATGATTAGCCGGATGAAATCATCTTGGATGTGTCATTTGATCTCGGATGTTTTAAGCAACGTACGAAGAACGGGCCCCTGGTCTCTAATCTAAGCTGCTGTTAACCTGCGATTTCTGAGGCTGGTGACTCGGATGAACTTATCCTCCACAGCAGAGGTGACTCTTGGTCTTCCTTTCCTGGGGCGCTCCTCATGTGAGCCAGTTTCTTTGTAGCGCTTGATGGTTTTTGGAACTGCATTTGGGGACACTTTCAAAGTTTTCCCAATTTTTCGGACTGACTGACCTTCATTTCTTAAAGTAATGATGGCCACTCGTTTTTCTTTACTTAGCTGCTTTTTTCTTGCCATAATACAGTAGGACTATCAGTTGTGTGTCCACCTGACTTCTGCACAACACAACTGATGGTCCCAACCCCATTTATAAGGCAAGAAATCCCATTTTTTAAACCTGACAGGGGACACCTGTGAAGTGAAGACCATTTCAGGTGACTGACTACCTCTTGAAGCTCATCAAGAGAATGCCAAGAGTGTGCGAAGCAGTAATCAAAGCAAAAGGGTGGCAACTTTAAGAACCTAGAATATAAGACATATTTTCAGTTGTTTCACACTTTTTTAAGTATATAATTCCACATGTGTTAATTTATAGTTTTGATGCCTTCAGTGTGAATCTACAATTTTCATAGTCATGAAAATAAAGAAAACTCTTTGAATGAGAAGGTGGGTCCAAACTTTTGGTCTGTACTGTATGTTAGACCCAATCCCAACCAAATTATTTAAGGAGGTATTCCCTTTGATCAGTGGCCCTATTTTGGACATGATTAATCTATCCTTGGTGAATGGATATGTACCACAGGCTTTTAAAATAGCTGTTATTGATCACAATATTCTCCTACAAAGACTTGAACATACTGTAGGGATTAAGGGGAAAGCATTAGGCTGGTTTAAATCTTATCTGTCGGACAGATTCCAGTTTGTTCATGTTAATAATAAATCTTCAAACTCTAGGGTCACTTGAGGGTTACCACAGGGACAGAAGTTGTAATCTTTGGACCAGAGTCCACAAAAAAATAAACTTCTTAATTAATCACTCAATCGGGATGGCATAAACTTGGCCTCTGGTTGTAAAGTAAAAAAAATGGTGTTGTTTTCGACCAAGACATGTCATTTAAATCCCATATTAAACAGGTTTCCAGAGTTTCCTTTTTTCACCTGTGGAATATCGCCAAAATTAGAAACATTCTGTCCAGGAGTGATGCTGAAAAACTAGTCCATGCATTTGTTACTTCAAGGCTGGACTATTGTAATTCTTTACTATTAGGAAGTCCACAAAATGCAGTAATTTTAAAACTTTTATGTGCAGTTTTCTCTCAAATGTCTTCCACAGGGAACACAGCTGGTGAGACTGGGACAAATTTGAATTTCTTGCATGGACATCATCCCACTGCTTGGCTTTTCTACCTCTCCGATGATTTAATTCTTGCATAGCGAGGACGGGTGATCCTGCGGCTGCCTGTTCACCCTACATACAACCTCTTTGTCGGATACCTGGGAGTGTGGCATCTTGCAGTCCCCTATATTTGGTTTAATCTGAGTATATAGCTATTGACAAGTTGAGCAGTAAAAGTTAGGATTTATACAGTTTTGGTGTTTTTCTTACCAGATGCTGTATCATCATTCCTGTGTTCATATCACTTTGAAATGTTTTGTTGGTCAATTTCAAAGTAAACAAACCATTGCAAACTTTTGAAAATTGTCTTAATTTTTTTATATATATATATGAATGTGAAACATTTTTACAATGTATGATGAGTTATTGGTATGGATTGTTAAAAATCCCTTTTTAAATGCAAAACTCTGAGTTCTAAAATTAAATACAAGACGCATGGTGGTGCTCATTTTAATAGCTTTGAAACTCAACTTTGCAGCTAAAGGAGGCGTTAGTGTCAAGGACTCTTATTTTGAAATCTCAGTTGAACCGGAAGTAGCGTGTACGTAGCTTTATCATGACCGCATCGATCAGTAAGTGACGAACCAAGGTGTTTGTCGGAGCTTATTGGGAACAATGAGGGAGTTATTACTGTTGTGACATTAAAGATTAAAAAAGTAAATGTGAATAAAATAAAGGTAACTGCACAGGCAAACGGCAGCAGGAACCCACCCAACAGTGTAAAAGCAGTGCATGACGTCAGGTGACAACACGGCCCGATAACGGGGAGGACAGGTTGTAACGACAGGTTGTAACAGCAGAGGGAGATGACAGTGAAGACGACAGATTGTAATGACAGGTATAACAGCAGAGGAAACTACAGCAAACCGAGATCACGTGATTACAGGTTCAACAACAAGGTCAAACAACATAAAGTGAAGAAGAAATGCCATGCACTTGATCCCTCATGTAGACACAATGCATATGCTCACAGCATATGGACACGACATAAGCAGCTTCCATTACATAAGCAGGATACATATACACCTTACATAGACACATACATGAACACGTCAGAAGACGCATAAACATAATTTATGCAGCTTCCATTACATAAGCAGGATACATATACACCTTACATAGACACATACATGAACACGTCAGAAGACGCATAAACATAATTTATGCAGCTTCCATTACATAAGCAGGATACATATACACCTTACATAGACACATACATGGACACATGAACACGTCAGAAGACTCATAAACATAATTTTGGCACTAATGGAACCCCATAGAAACTAGGACGGAACGAGCAGGGACATTGGTGTTACATAAGCACGTCAGAATGATTGGCATGTGGGACAACCAATAGATGAGACTGAACAGGACTGAACAGGAGAGATTGGTTGGAGTTTTTACAGGTCTGCAGCTCCCACAGAGAAAGTTTTTTTTTAGCTTCCTTTCGTGAATACATAATGTATTTACTGTCTTCAGGATGGAAGGACAATTTTACCTAGTATAACATAAAATGTTTCTGAACAGGATTATCAACTATAACTTTAAGGCTGCAATTTAATGTTTTATTTTAAGATTTTACTGTTGAAACCTAATTTTGTGTCTGTGACAAAGTTATGACTTATCTCCATTTAGCCTTCACTGGGTTTCAGGAAGAGACAGTGCTGATGCTGTTTTTTGTTTGACGAAAGGCTGTTGGACTGAATATGAATAAACCTCAAAGTAAAGTAAGCTGTTGTCACATGCAAGTGAACCAAAAAGATAAAACCCACATCATCTTCGCTGAAAACCTAAGAGAAAAATGAACAGATTTTCTAGTTTGGTTCAAAATTACTGCAAACTTCTCAAACTTGCAGCATCTGAGATGATCAGTATGCAAGACACACTTTAGGGGCCTCTGCCATCACTCCTCCACTGTGAGTGTGATTGGTTTTTGTGGCATACAAGTTTCATCACCCACAAATAAAAGCTGCCAAGCAACATAATGACATAATAAAGTTTCCCTCCCCAATGCAGCCACTTTCTGCTGTGACCTTTAGAAGGTTAAGAAGCCTTCGGTATAACTCAGATGATGACTTCAGATTGAGTAGTTCCCTGAGTAGGTAGGCAGGTTTGTGTGTCCATGCATTGGGGAACCAGATGTAAAAAGAAAGTTAGACGGTTTGGCACCTGTTCCATCAGCACTGTGAATTGTGGAATTGCATCGATTGTTGTGACAACATTATTGCGTCTTGCACCGCCCAGCTGGGGAGGGAGATAACACAGATAACGTTGCTCGTTTCTCATGAGAGCACGCTTCCCTGCCTCTGCCCTGGGCTGTGCATCTGAACAGCTGTGTGTGTTTGGATGTGCTGTAACAGGCAGCAGTATCTCTGTAGTGACAATATAAGAGATGGGTAGGTGTGTGTGTGTGTATATAAGAGATTTCCTTTTTGTTCATTTTTTGAGCAAACAGCAGAGAGTACCATTAGTGTCAGCCATGGGTAGTTAGAAATTTAAAGTGACACATGAATGCTGAAAGACACACATCAAGTTGAGTCGTCTTTTCTTTTACTGTACTGCAGTATGAGGAGGCAATGGTGCTGCACATTAACCAAAGACGTCTCCAAGGTTAAATGTTTGCTTTCATGTGTGTGCTCCTCATTTTGATGAAAGAGAAGATTTCCTTCATATATTCTCTATCCTGTGTGACCCCTTGGATGATGATGATGATGATGTGCCTATTGCTGAACATGTGCAAGCTGCAGGGTAGTAGGAGATTAGAAGATGCCTTACGTGAACTAATTGACTGCAAAATACCTAAAGGCAGAGCTGAGATCAGACAAAATGCTCTAAGTAGTAAAAGGCCTTGGCACAAAAAAGAGCCAATAAATCTTTTAAAAGGGTTAGTGAGAAAAGATATGGCTTTATTCACTGAAGAAGCACAATCATGCATTGGTTTGCAAAAATATCCATGTTTTCAGACTCATACTTTTAAACTAGTTAGCATTTTATCACATTACAACATATATATATATATATATATATATATATATATATATATATATATATATATATATATATATATATATATATATATATATATACATAGATAGATAGATAGATAGATAGATAGATAGATATAGATATATATAGATTATTTAAACCATGTGTTCCTTCCCTTTCCCTTCACTCTCATGCACTACTTTGTGTGGGTCTGAGATTGTAATAACAAAATCTGAAAAGGTTTAAGGAGTGTGAACGTATTTCTAAAGCACTGTATTTCACCGAATGACTAAAAAAGCGTCCCATTCCTTCTTCCTTAAATCTCTCAATCTGCTTGTTTCCACTGTTTGGCTCACCCATCCTTTCAAACCCACACCACCAACTCACAAGGGCCTTTCTCACATTTTGCTGCTTCCTTCAGGCTACAGTTACTCCTAGTTTTTTGTCACAAAGAAGAATGAGATTATGAGATAATGGAGGACACAAGGGGGGCACTTGGCAGTAATAAAATGATGAGATGAAGACGAAGTGATGACTGGATATTTAAAAAAAATGAGAACTTCGAAATGTCAAATGGTAATCTGAACAGAAGGGTAGTGATAGTTACAGAATGAGGTTTGTACCTTTACATCTCAAATTGATGAGGCAAAGGAAGCTGAAAAGTGGTTTGGCAGAACACTGGAGAAAGACACCCCATCACACCCTCTGTTCACATCATACAAAGACTGCTTGCTCAGAGCTGTGCGCAGAAAATATTTTTCTTTTACTCATATTGACATGTTTTATTTATACATGCATATCACATATGTTTTCTGTCACCATGACATTAAGTTATATATCCGCTCTATCAAAGTTTTATTTCTGAGCATCTTCATTCTGTAGCATCGGCTGTTTTCACTTTTGTGTCTGAGTCAGCAAGACTTGATCAGAGACAAGAAAGTCTTTTGGTTTAACCTTGTGCCCTGCATGCATACCCAGCAAATAATAGGTGCTGCTAGCAGGAGCCAGTTAGTGTCTTCTGACACTGCAGCTGCCATTTGATCGGGCAACGTGTGATTGCCAGTTTCTGGCTATGCAAGCAAAGACCCCCTCTGATGTGTTTTACGGATTTAATTCACACTTCCACCACTGCATATTCTCACATCTTTAGTGTTCATGTCCATATTTAATGACTTTCCTTTGGTTGGGTTCACTTTGTCGTTGCTGTGGCTTGTGCAGGACACAATTCACATCTTCAAACATAAAATAACATTTTATCAGAGGAGCGGAGCTCAAACTAATGTTAATTCACTTTAGTGCAACTCGGATTCCCTAATCCCTGTGGGGAAAGTGTTTGGCTGACTTTTTGATTTCAGTAGCTGAATGGTTTGAAAATAAGGTCAGCTGTATCATTGTGGACAAATAACCCTCTAGAAATGCTGTTGGTTACATGAAGGATTGGAGCATCTTTCCTGAAAGTGAAATAGGTTGTGAAGAAAATGGAATGTATCAACCTGGAAAGACATAAATGATAACAGGTGGAAATTATATTGTTAAAACTATATTTTACTGAAAATAAAATAAAGATTTAACAGCTTTGTAAATTATTACAGATGATTGCCGTACATTAGATTAGCCTAAAGTTTATACTTTTCTTTGTTTCTTTTTTTTAACCTTTACGCCAATGCAAAAATCACAGTTTATGATAGTCACCTAAAAGGACCAGGCCCTTCATTTTGGACAATTTTACCGATCTTGACTAAATTAAGGATCTCTCTGCTTGTCAAAGGGATTTCTTCTCTCCACTGTCTCCCATCAGCTCTATGTAATCTGTTGACTTTCTATACTAGATGAGCTGGAATGTTCTGAAACCAAGTTGTTAAATGTAAATGTATAAATATGATTAAAATTATGATTTGGCTTAAAATTGTCTGATACAATAATTTCTGGCTGTACTGTGATGCAGTTGGTAGCACTGTTACCTTGCAGTAAGAAGGTCCTGGGTATGAACCTGGGGTTCCATCTGGGGTCTTTCTGCATGGTCTTTCAGGCATATTCTCACAGTGCAAAAACACGACTATTAGGTTAATTGGTCTTCTTAAATTCCCCTTAGGTGTGAGTGTGTGCATGGTTGTTTGTCCTGCATGTCTTTGTGTTGCCCTGTGATGGGCTCGCAACCTGTTCAGGGGGACTCTAATCCGACCCTGCATGGATAAATGGTATAGAAAATGGGTGGATAATAGTATCTCTACTTTCTATGATGACCAAAGAGGGCCTTTCTTTATACATAGTGGAAGCTTAAAATGTATTTAGCTACAAGTGTTTTATTGGTACTATCAGTGATACATAAGTTAGATGTCTACACAGTTAAATTGTAACTGTGTATTTTTTTTTTATTTTATATATAAAAATGCAAATTTTCCCAGCAGTTTTACTGCTCTCACTTTTACAAAATGCTTGCCAGAATGCTCTAAACAATCATGAGAATGGATGGGAAACTCTTACGTGAGTCAACCTCCCAAGGACAGGTTTGTGTTGGCCTGGAAAGGTCTTTAGTGATGGAAACTCCCAGAAATTCAATACTGCTGACCCTCTACACAAGAGAGTCATTGATGCCAAGAGAATAAAGATCAGCCTTTTTTTCTGAATCCCACAATCAACTCCTCAGTTTTGTTTACATTCAGGGACAGATTTTCATCAGCTCATTGGCTTTTTAACTGTTCCACCTCATCTGTTTAAGTTGTTTTGTCCTCATTGCTTATGAGTCCCAATCCAGTTGCATTATAAGCAAACTTAATGGACTAAATGGTTTGTGCTGAGTTTGACAGTGTGAACAAGCTTGTCAGCAAAGTAAACAACATGGGACTGAGCACACACCCCTTTGGAGCGCTTATCTGTTTGATAAAGAGGTATTCCTCATAACATCTAGAGTTCTGGATCTATTGGCAAACTTTGTCAGTGAGAAAAGAGCAGAGTGCTTCAGTATACCCATCTGTTAAAAGATTTTGTTAAACACTGAGGAGAAGTCACTTGTATCCACTTGTATTTCATTTGGTAATATAAGACAAGATACGGATCAGGGCCGAAAGAACGAGATCCTATATTATGTGGATTGGATCGATCCTGTACTTCCCATCACACAACTGCATATCTGCCTTTTGTTTCAATGACTTTCGAGGAAATTAGGACATATAAAATAAACACTTCTGAATCATCCTAATAGGAATTCAACACTATGGTATTTACC
Organism: Fundulus heteroclitus; assembly: GCF_011125445.2. Taxonomy (NCBI): domain Eukaryota; kingdom Metazoa; phylum Chordata; class Actinopteri; order Cyprinodontiformes; family Fundulidae; genus Fundulus; species Fundulus heteroclitus. Next base: position 24,860,541 of record NC_046383.1, on the reverse strand, counting down.
ATTTGATCATTGGCTGCCACAATTTTTTTTAGGGGATATTGAAAGGTTCTGCCAACTATGCCCTGCTGCTCTCACAAACAATATTTACCAGACATATTCACCATAGCTACAGAATATATGCAACTGCAACCCAAATATTGAACTAATAATAGCCTTACGTAAGCTCATGCCAAAGTATGCATACTCCACTTACCCCAGCATGCTGGATACTTAAAACCATAATTATTTGTCCACTTAGGCGCACATACAGAACATTGAAATCATCAACATTCCAAGACAATGTCACAAAAAGGAAAAGTAATGCTCCAAATGAGTCCCAGCTCATGTACATCTGAAGGCTGAGGTTGTTCAGGCATATCAAATGCCCTCTGGGTGTCTACTTTTGTAGATTCTCCATACATGTCTTATTAGAAGGAGGCCCTTGGGCTGACTCAGAACTTGCTAAATGGACAGTATATCCTTTCTGCCTTAGGGGAAAAGTTGGGATCCCCCAGCAAGAGCTGGAAAGTCTGGCTGTAGTTGGACGATGAATGTTACTTCTGCAAACTAACCTTGGCTAACCAAACTGAAATGGATGGCTGGAGCATGATAATAAAAATCCTGGCAAATAAGTTTTTTCTCAATAAGGATAAAGATTTAGTTAAAGTAAAGCATCAGGTTATTGTTTGATTTCAGACTGAATTAAGGATTTAATAAATGTAGTCTTAGTTTTCTATTGTGTTTCTCTGTCAGCAAAGTGAATTGTCTAGGCTGCCCTGCAGCAGGCTAACAGAGAAGTGGCTGCCATACACCGGGCCCTCTGACCACCGCCAGCAGGCAATTCAGGTGGAGGACACAACACTTGAGTAGGTCAGGGCGGAGGGATCGAACCAGCAACTCACCAATTGCAGGACAAACTCCTTAACTCCTGCGCCATCGTCGCCCCAACTGAGAGTGGTTGATTTTTACTTGTCTTTGCACATAAATACATACTGACAGATTTACAATTGTATTAAGTCTGACAGATGAATAGTGTTTATGTAAATAAACTTGCAAGACAATACAACTTTAAATACTTTAAGAAGATTGTTTAAAATGGATTCCGTGTTATCGATTAGCGTAAACAAACTGCATATTTACTTTCACTATTCTTGCTTAGGACATTAAACACCAGCACACACTGCAAGTATCTAGTGCTGGAGGCTCAAAGCAAGGCTGTGAGGTGCAAAATAATAAAAAGACATTTTCAGTGATTAATAAGCTTCTCCGCCAGTCTGTGGAAAACTGACGTCTCTACTCAATCATGTCTTCAATCTATTAGAAAATATTGATTGTTCTTTGGAAAAACAGAGAGAAAGAAAGAGAGTTTAAGACTAAAAAGTATCACGGCACAGAGTCTGAGAAGACAACTGAAGACAAACAATGAAAGACAGACAGAGAGTACAAATAAAGTTGTCGTCTCTCATCAATAATTAAAAAGGCATGGCAATATTCAAGACTAACTTGTTTCATGACTGTTAAATGTGCTCCCAAGTTTGGCAGAAGTTTTAGGACTGCAGTGCTGCTTACACAGTGTGGCCTCGGGGTGCCAACACTCTGTGTCTTCAGTGTTGACCAAGGTGTCTGTTGTACCAGTGACTGAGTGAGTGATGGAGAGGCACAGGCAGAGTTGGGAGTCACTTTGAAGCCAAAGGCATTCAATAAAAATGAATGAAGAACACCTCTGAGCTGGTGAAAGGTGCCCAACAGAGACATCGCCTCCCTAGGCAACCAAAATAAAACATCACTTGCTTCCAGCTTCTCCACAACATTTTACACAGCATGAGTATGTTTATTAAATACATCTTGGTGTTGTGGTCGAGCTGCAATATGTCAGAAGTGGGCCCTGCGGTGGATTGTGGCAGTGGCCAAAAAGGGCATTGGAGTGTCTCTAATCTCTGTCCAATATCAGTTTCTCATACCTGCCATGGGAACAGGGTGCTGAACATTGTTAGAGTCGCTTCCCACGTTAACCTTCAGGTGACAGAACTGTCATTCTTTTAAGTGTGTTAGTTAAATGTTGAAAGTACCAGGAAACGACCAGAATTTAAGCAAAATGTAAACGCTTAGATTTGAACAGTTATTACCAGAAGAGTCATCTGGAAGGAAAAGATGGTGCTTTGTCTCTGACAGCAGTAAGTTTGGTTTGTACTTGTTCCACATGAGTATTCAGAAGTAAGTAACATAGCAGGTCAAGGATGGTTAGGATGGCAGGTGAGGTTTTGGTTGTTCTCTCTTTCTCTCTGTTGACCTGTGCACAGCCATCCTCTCCAGACCAAACCATGAGAGAAGTGGAGGTGTGGCCAGGTAATAACATTCAAGAACTCCTCTTCTATAGCTGAGTTCCTAATAAGTATTATTGCAATTGTTGGTAGTAATGGGATACTTACACCACAGATCCAAACAGACAGAACATTTACAGCAAAAAAAAAAATGCTTTCTGTTGTGGCTTGCTTCGTTCAGTCAAAGTTCCTAATGTTTGAGTATTCAAATCAATAACTAATTATCAATTTCCCAGAAGAATTTGGAAACTGAAACGGAAACTAGGATGCTGGATAGCTTAGGTGAACAAGAGATTTATATCATATTTTTTAGGGGCAAACTTTGAAATTTCATGCAGAAAATGCTACATTTTCTCTCAGGGTGAGTGCTGAGAGAAACACACTGCCCTGTGTTCACAAGAGCAGCATCTCCAAACTACCAGCAGAAACAGAGGTTTTGTTTCAACCTGATTTTGTTTGTGGGACAAGACAAACAGAGATGCTGCACCTTCAGTCTGCAACAGTTCTTATACAGATAAATAGCTAAATGACAATTTATTAATTTAAACGACTAAAGATGTTCAGGATTTTATTTAAAAATATTATGGTGTTTTAAAAGTGACAATCGACATAAGACTAAAGCATTAAAATATGAAAATGAGAAGTTTTTTTGCATTTTGCATTAAAACTGAGAAATAAAAAATAGCATTGAATAAAATATTAACATAAACAATAGCATTAAAATAAGCTAATTAGAGCAGCTATTTTTTCGTAAATTTAGCTAGTATAAAATAGTTTATGTGAACAACTACCGGAATGAATAAAGCCTATGCTAGGCAACAGCATAATCAATATGCAACTTTGTGAATGATGACATTGCATGCACATATATACAAAATGTAATATATAAAAAAATAACTACTTCATGATGTAGCTGTCAAATTGGTTCAGAATGTTTGGCTGCTGAACTATGAACATCAGGTAGTTTCTTTTAACTTGGATGAACTTAACTAGTTCTTGTTAAGGAGGAACCTGCACTGAACTTATAGTTGGTTTCCAGGAAAAAGCTGGAGAGCTCAGAGATCACACAAAAAATAACTTGAGGAGAGTTCAAGTATGTCTTTGAATAAACAAAGACACTGTTGGTGTCTGAATGTAACGTCACAGCGCAACATATTTATTTATTGTGGACCTTTGCTTCAGAACCCCTAGTGTAGTAGGTGGACCATGTGCTAGTTTGTGAGTTTGTGTGCTGGAGATTTGGCCTCTGGTTTAACTTTTGATTTTAATTCTTACAGACAAGTGTGACATTACATGGTGAGCTGACGCTGTGTGTGCCTAAGACAGTTATTCGGTGACATTGCTCCAAGGTATTCAAATTCATGCCTAATACATCAAAGAAACATCATTCAGTACAAAAAATTCAATAGTTTTTATTTTAACAAGGCACACAAGAAATAGTTTCCAAGTGAAGTGATATTTTCAGAGCATTGTAAACAAAGGCTGAACAACATGTCACAGCTCAGTATAAAAGTTCAGCCAGTTAATCTGTTATTGGAGCTACCGCAGGTAGAGAGGGTATATTGGTTAGAGCTCTGTAGAAACCAGCAGGGAGGCGGTGATGTGTAATGGGCAGACAAAACAGCAGCTAAAACAGGCTAAAGAGAGCAGGCAGAGTAAGAAAAACATGATACAGGGGGTAGATTAAAATAACTGAAGAAAAGACAGCTTCAGCTAATACAGCACCATAGAGGATGTTATTGACCTTTCATTTACCATCCCTGACCCATCTCCTGCTTAATTAGTTAATGACTGATGAAGACACAGGCTCCTTCAGGCTTAATACCAGCTTTATTTTTTGTTAGATTTAGTTCCCAGTTGATGTCAAATTCCATAGAACAACATGTTTTGCACACAGTATACAATTATCAAACTCGTGTCATAAGATAATTATATTTAAAACTCGTGTAGACAATGTCACCATCAACTGGTCCATTTTTATTATGGATATTTAAGCTTTCCATTTATTATACAGATATTTGTTCACCTGAGAAATAATGAAACTGAGTAACAGAAAAACACAGTCATCTGTCAATACAGTTATGTAAAATGGCAGGTCATTATTAACACAAGTGCAGCACACTGGAAAATAGTTTATAGATTTCTTTCCACAGGCTTTTATTTTTTTTCTTGTCCAATTATTTAGATTTCTGATTTGATTTCTCTCTACATGTGTGCCTGACTAAGTTTATATGGATTGCTACTTATTTCAGGCCCCCCTCCTTCCATGATCCATGGTGTGCTCTAGTGTGATAAACTCTTCTTTACCTTGACCCAAAAAACAAACGAGACTATACAAGAAAATTTAAACAAAACACAGTCCAATAATCTAGACAGATTAAGGGGCAATTACATATATTACATATAAATAGATCACCATGTCTGAAATGTAGCTATATAACATTTGAGTTTCACTGTGTTAACTGAATTACTGAAACAAATTAATTTTATAAAATGTTTTAATTTACTGAGATGAGCCTGTATGTTAATGTGGGTTGAAGAAAGTTGTTTCTATTTTGTTTTAACAGAACAGGAGCCTCGGTAAATGGGTTAAAAAGTTTGAGTACCAGTGTAAACCTTGTTCAGCAAAAAACTGAAATTTTCAAGTGATGACCTAGTTCACATCTAAGTATGAAAAATAAACTAAAGGTCAATCTTTAATTATGCTAAGTATAGTTTAGGAGCAGTTATGTGCATGGTGGCAAATCATTGATCTGCTAAACACACTGTTTACCAAACTCAGTGTCCATTCAGGTGGAAGGTCATTATTTTGTGTGCACAGGGCTTGGCAATTTTGCAAATATGGATTCTCCCTAATACTCTCTTCAGCCGTGCTTCACTAAAGCAGCCTTCAATGTACTTCTTGTTGCACAAAAAATAAACAAATAAACGAAGTTCAATAATTATCAGCTAACAACTGATGACGTATTGGGCCTTTAAGCCAAATATTAATACACTTCATATGTAAAATCAGTTACACACAAAAACTATAAACATTTTAGGCACATTGGATTAGTTGTGTATTATGACCACTGTATATCTGTTACACTTTGTAAACAGGATTTGACCACATAACTTTAGCTACGTTCGAACTGCAAGGAATTGCGACCCAAAACCGATCTTTTGCCCATGTGCAACCAGTCAGGACTCAACGGGCTGCGCTGGGCAGATTTCTGCTGGTCCTGCTCACTCTGCTCTCTTCCTCTCCACAGGTGACTGCAATTTGGCAGGTGGGCATGGCGCAAACCTACGGCTCATTCGGCAGCGCCACTCGGGAGCATTTAGGCGGTGGTCTGACAGCAGGAGGACACCAGAGTGTTAACCTCGTGTGTTTGCCTCGCGCTCAGGATCCCACTCCAAGCGTTCTCTCATGCCCTGACGTCCCTGCTCTGGATCCCGCTTTGGCGGTCCTTCGTGCTCAGGTTTAGTCACCTCACTCTCTCGCCGCTTGGATCCCACCCCGAGGCTCCCTTGGTGTTACCAAGACCTCACCGGACCTCACCAGATCTCCCTGATTCCTCCTGCTGTCCACGGATCACTTCTCCTGCCGCTGCTGCTAGGACCCCGCTTCAGCTCCACTGGCCCACACACCGGCCCGCCCACCTGCCACTCAGTCACCTGCTTCCATCACTGGGAGTCACCCACTGAGTCCGTCTCTCTACTCCACTTCCCCCGGCCAGGTTCCCGTGCTCTGTGATAAGCAGCCCCTCCCTTGCGCATCTCCCGTTCTCTGTGCGCTTACTAACCCTTCTCCTCTTACCCCTTAGATCGAGCGAGTCCCGGCCTCGAGTCTCTCATTAGCGCCGCTTCGTCGTGGTTTATCCACACTTTCACCCTGCACAACTGTGTTTAAATAAACGCCTTAAAACTGCTCTCTGTCTTCCGATTGTGGTCTGCATGTGGGTAAAATACGCCAAAACCATGACACAACCCATATGTGTCTTTTTCGCAGCAGTGTGAACAGCCCAATTCCGATCTTTTTTCCCTCTCCTGTCTCTCACTACACAGCCACACACAGTAGTAGCAGTGAGCTCCATAAAAGGCCGTTGTTAATAGCTGTGCTGCTTTCTTCTTACCTTATTTTGTCTTGCTAAGATGTGGCCTTAATATTGTCGGCTCCCATTGCTCAGGGCTTTCTAATAATAACAAGGAGCGATATCGGTATCTGCAAGGGTGGAAGTGCGAATATTGCAACAAGGCAAATTCAACATCACTTCCGTAAACAGGGCGCTACTGTGTGACGTCTCCTTCTGCACATTCAGGTCGCTTTGCGGCCTTGAACCATTCAGACCGAAGTCTGATAGCAGTCGCACTTAATAGTAGTATGAACACCCACCTCAAAAAAATCTGATTTCAGCAAAAAATCGGAATTGAGCATCAAGACCTGCAGTGTGAATGTAGCCTTTGTTTCAGTTAACTTTGAATATCTGTGTTTGTTTGGACTAAACTCAACTCTAAGCTCGGGGGGCTGTCAGACGATGCATAACTGTCATGGACAACAAAAAAAAGCCTGAGGGCGAAATAGGCTTTCACACTAAAACATCACTGCCTGAATATATACAGACTAATTTACAAAAATTAGAAAATGGTGAAAATGTTCAATATTGTTCATTCCTCATTTCAGAAAGTGAAAACCATGTATAATGATTGATTAGTCATAGAGCGAAATATTTCAAGCCTTTATTTCTTGTAATTATGATGATTATGGCTTACACAGAATGAAAACCCAAAATTCGGGGTCTGAGAAAATTAGAATATTGTGAAAAATAAATTATTTTGGAAACTGATGGTGTCGCACCCTAATCAGCCCATTAACTCAGAATATCTGCGAGGGGTTCCTGAACATCTCTCAGTCTGGGATTAATAGGCACCCTTCAATAAACCATTTAAAACACACATAATCAATATGACACATGATTAATAAAATAATTCAGGATGGTTGTTTTTCTTTAAGATACTTTCTCAAAACTGTTCAAGTTTCATTATTCTAATACATCTATAATATTTTCAGGTATGATGTTCTTTGTAAATATGGCTGTGTATAAGGCTGATCTCACCAAAGAATCTGTATGAACTTCCAGTGTAAAGCATTTTTTGATTGCATGTCTAGTTTGATAATTCTGCACATTGGTACTCAGAAGTAATTCAGCATATATTGTCCTTGGCTGTTTTGAACTTATAGCCTCCCCTTAGGACTTCATGTTTCTTTCTACTGACAAGCTTTATAAAGATCCTGATTTTATTTTCCTGCAGTAGTTAGCACCTGCCCACACTGCCAAAGGTACCAGAAGCTGGTTCAATGACCATGTTGTTATTGTGGTTGATTAGGCCGCAAACTCGCCTGACCTTAACCCCATAGAGTATCTCTGGGTTATTGTCAAGAGGAAGATGAGAGACACCAGACCTTTGCAGATGACCTGAAGGCCGCCATCAAAGCATCCTGGGCTTCCACTAGACTTTAGCCGAACAACAGGCTGATCACCTCCATGCCATGCCTCATTAATGCAGTAATACATTCAAAAAGAAAACCAACCAGAACCACATAGAACTTAATATTTTCAGAAGCCTTACATTTCTTTTTAAAATACCCCTTTTTATCGAAATGAGGTCAAGGAGATGCAAAAGATGTTTACATTGTAGCATTTGTGTAATTCAATTGAATAAAATTCTGCAATTCTTATTTTTCAGCAGTGAACAAAGCAGATGCTAAAAAACAAGTACAGCAGAAACAGAATGGTCAGTAGGAACCACCTGTAACTCTTAAGCATCTCAACTAAAACAAGGACAAAGTGGCACAGAGTCCATAACTACATCATTGTCATAGCATTCCTAAGTGCCCTCAGAACATCTATTAGAAGAAACAAAGCAGATATTTAAATTGTGTAAACGAGACCATGGGTCACATTTTCACACACTGATTTGCACATGTTCCTTCCTCAAGCAATTTTAAACTACCAGCCTGCAACTGTACTTGCTAATTGGGTAATACCAATAAAGAAAGATGAGTCTTTTGTTCAGGACAGTTGCAATGAAAGTGGAATGTAGATTTGATCCAAATGAAATATACAGACAAATCTTCAAGATAAACCTCAACATACCACTAACAATTTCCTTTTCTTTTCTCCTCAGTGTCATTAGTATACCTTTTGCCCGCAAAGTTTTCCCCACCAAATTGTTTTTATGCCCACTTCCAAATCCTTTAGCTTATTATGGCCCTTTTCCCCAAGATGACACATCACCATTTCCTCAGGACTAAATCAAATCTATGTGACATGCCTCATTCAAGCTTTAACTGGATTACAGTTTCAAAGCACTCTTATTAGGACACGTTTCAGCAATTTTCTTTGTGGCTGATTTTGAGAGGCGTGACTCATTTCTTCCATCTCTTGCTATGCACAGTTTTTTAAGATGCTAATTTGTGAACACACCAATTACCTTAACCTTTGAAAGCAGGCTTCACTATTCAGCTCACAGTCATGCACACTCAGCAAAGTAAGCACACAGCAGCACTCTGGCATTATGGAAACTGACAGAAAGGTGCATGCTTCCCATTATCTACTGTTCACCAATGGATAGTACAGATTGACCCTTTTGGCACAGTATCATAGAGACTTGTACTGCACAGGTTCAATTTATGCAAAATTTAGGATGCAAATCAAGGCTGAGTAAATTTGTGGCAAACTCACACAAAAGTAACCATGTCATCTTTTTTCTGTCAAATTTTGGCTCCATCAACTTTGAGCTTCATACGACCACACAACAAATTAATCATAATTATTACTACTGACATGTGCAAATGATTTTGTTCTCTGCAACATTACTAATAAAGTCTAAAGTGCCATTACTCATGTGCGTTGTCACACACACACTCACAAGTGCAATATAGTAAAGTGCAAAATGTTTTCCCACAATCTGTGCAACAAAGTCCTCTTCACTACACAGTCCTTTGCAAAAGCTCAGGTGGGAGAATCTGTCGACTGGATAGCTATCAGTTATCAATCCTACATGTAAAATTTCTACCAAAGCTCAATCTGCACAACATGTCACCACAACTATGAAAGATGGCGGTGACAACATCTGTTAAAGTCAGGAACAAGAAGCTGGTCAGTGTTGATGGGAAGATTCATGAAACTAAGTACAGAAAACCAATTAAAGGTTGCAAAACATTTGTAAGCATGCTAATTGAACCCAGGAACTTCCTACCAAGACTTCTGAAATGAAGAACAGTAGAAGTAGTTGAAACATGCTCAAGAATTATAAAAACTCAATTTGCTTTTGAGTTTGTGCTTTAAAAAGAGAGGGTCCAAATGTTTAGAAAAAGGTGTAGAGTTAAGGTTTCTTTGTTTGAATGTTTTAAGGCATTAAAATGGAAAACTTAGGGCAAAATTTGCATGGTCAGCCAGAAAAACTGCAACTGGGAAGTTTGGTTTAATTTTCCCCCCTCTCTAATTTATTCGTTTTTGAACAACTTATCAAATTAACTGGCACAAACATTAGGGGAAACTGGCACATCTTCGCTGTTTTAACTTGCCTTGGCATCTCTGCATGTGACTCCAGTCTCTCTTGAGACCAGGGCTCTGTAGGAATCTTACAGTTGCTTTCAAGTCTCCTTGCTGCTGCTCTCTCTGAGGATAGTCCTACGGCTGTATATCTGTGGTGGCTGTCATGCTGGAGAATAAATTTTGGAATCAGACGCCTCCCTGGTGGTATTGAATGAGGCATGATTCTAAACACCTTAAAAGCCCTGTATGCAACAAAGATAAACACATGCAAATGTTTTTTCCAGAAAGACATACACTCTGGCATTTATTCAGTGACATGTAAATGCATTTGGCTTGAGGGTCCTGGGGAATGTTTAAAGCCATTAAAAACCTCTAAGTGACAGCTGCCATTTAGGTAGCAAAGTAAATTGTTACAACATCCAGACAGGGATGTTATTGGCTACATCTACAAAACACAATAAACAAGAGCGGATGTCTGGGAATTTAAAAGCCATCTGTGTCAATAAGAACTCTTATTTATGTTGTGTTTAAAGTGACATGACAACTTTGAGAACCCCCAAGAAACTCTGTCACGTTGATTCTCTTTATCAAGAGACACTCCTGTCGTGTCCACTATTTAATTCTCCATCACTCTGATCTCTTTGTGCAAGACAGCCAGATGGAGTGTGCATTTGATTGTGTGTTTTAAAGAGTACAACAGGTTTTCTACCCAGTCTGTAGCAGTGTTTAATAATTACAAATTAGTATTCATCAACATGCACATGACAACCAGATCTAAAAACAGAATAGCATTCAGAAATTCTCTTGTTACATAATTCCCCCATCCCTCCCTCTTCTGTCTGTAAAGTCTCTGGTAATGTGTAAATACCATCTTGATGATAAATGGTTGGTGTAAGTCTTGTTGTGCAAATTGCACATCAATTACCATACAATCCAGGACACTGGTAGCAATGATGAGATGAATTGCTCTCATCAGGTATGGTCCCTTGTCACTAATGGTCAATAAAATAAATTACACCAATTACACTGGACACCAATTATTATTTTGTTTTAACTGCAGCTCAACATATTCAAGCACACTTACCGGTTGCTTTGTTAGGTACAACTTGCTGGTGTTGAGTTGAATGCTTTTGCCTTCAGACCTGTCAGCTCTTTGCTAAAAATTTAGCAAGGTGTTGGAAACATTCTACTGTGATATTGGTTAATATTAGCATGATAGCATTGCATTGATTTGTCAGCCTGTCTTCCATGAGGTGACTCCCCTGTTCCACCACTACCTGAAGGTGCTCTATTGAAATGACACCTGGTGACTGTGGAGACCATTGGAGAAAGGTGAACTCATTGTCATGTTCAAAAATACCGTTTAGTATGTGAGCTTTGTGACAAGGAGCATTATCCTCCTGGAAGTAGCCATCAGATATGTTTATGCTATCGGGCAATGGATATGGTCAGCAACAAATCACAGGGAAGACAGTAGCATTTATTCAAATGGTTTTTGGTCTTTTTTATAAGCATATTGCGTGGCTGTATACCTTTAATTGTTTTATTTTTAAGTAAACCAGTTAAGCGCAACTCTGTATCTTGTTTACATATCGGATTATCTGTCTGGTTCTGCATTACAGAGGGTGGATTCTAAATTGGCCATAGGTTTGGCTTTCTGCGAATGTCTTTGTCTTACACCGGTGATGGACACGAAATACAGTATGTCATGTACCCTGACTCTCACTCTTTCACAATTGGGAAAGAATCCACTCTGTAATCCTGATGAGGGTAGTTGCTGAGAATGGTTGTTAAATACATGGGTACTGAATAAAAACATTTCTCCTTCAACAAGTTTCTAACATTTTTCTATGGTAATTTGTATTCCTTGTTTAATGATAAATAAATTAAAATTCTTTCCAATGCTGGATTTTAGTTTCTTTTATAAAACCTTCAACCAGACCGTAAACATGTTTTTACTCAATCTTTTGTAACATTTGTTGTGGTTATCCAAAGTCCAATTCCATCTCTTAAGGCCTTTCTTTTCTGAAGTTAAGTAGCTCTGACATGTCTTAGCAACCTATATTTTGATAACTATTTTAAATACCTACATGGGTGAGCTAAGACACTTATACAACATTAAAAAATTCCATTGTGATTTAGGTATTATTGTTATTTTCTGTATGGGTTCTAATTATTTTCCTCTAAACAAAATAGTGTACAAACTATTTTGTTTTCCAGTCACCGCACAATATTTTTCAAGAAAGATTAAGAGCTGAACTATGACAGATTTCTTGCAAACTTGCAATTACCTTGGGTTTTGATGTTTTAGTTCCTTTTAGTCATTGCATCCTCTTGGTCTCCTCCTTTGAAGTTTTGCTGTATTGTTGACAAAGAGAAGCATTTGGTTCCAAAAAACATTTTAACAGACTTCTTGACTTTCTTATAATTTCATATCACCTTAAAACTGCCTTTCCCAGTAGTCAAATTGGTCAAGGATTAATGTCTGCTCCTTCGTCCTAATTACTAACACGATTGATTGTCCTGTGCCTCCGCTACATGCACCAATCAAACTGTAGTGCGGGCTATGCTCGTGTCACAGAAGTGCAACTAATGTATTAGTCAAGGCAGCTATCATTTCCTTGAGGAGTTACTGTTGTCTCTCTATTCTGCATTTACTTGTTGAACCTGTTCATTGACCATTTATCCCTATTATATAACAGTGGCTTGATCCAATATTTGCACGAGTAAGAAAAGTTTACTTGAAACAGATGTTTTTGTTAACTAAATTTTCAGTCAAACCCTAAAAATACCATTGTCCAAGAGCTTTCGAATATATTTTCTCTCCATTTGAGAACAATATTTCCCTTCAGGTTAAAATGCAAAAAGTATAGAAAGAAATGTAAATATTCAGGGCCTTGAAGATGGCGATAACTTCAACATCAGCTTTACAACAAATATCAAAACACCAATCGTTTCTTCTGAATTACTAATATTTTTAGCACATGACTAAGGTTTATAAGTGACAGGATCAGGCTAGATCTTGTTAGAGATAGAAAGCAAAGAAAGGTCTGAGATTGTTATGGAGATTTCCAGAACATACTAAGTACACTATGAAATTGTGGGAATGCAGTATGGTTGTCATGCCATTGTTTTCAGAATCAGATTCAACTTGTTTTGTCAAGTTTGAGGGTATAAACAAGGAATTTGACTTCGGAATCCAATGCTCACTTTGTGTAAAGAAACAAGCAGACAAGTTATAGTAAACAGGCAGCAACTACAATCTGTTACAGAAAATACATTTTCAGGGGAAAAGGGTAAGAACAGGAGCAGTTTGTACATGGAATTCCCCCCTCCCCCTCAGTAGTATAGCTGGCTACCCTGACTTTAAAGTCTTCATCATAGACACAGCCTGGAGGTAGAAACTGGCTTTGTGTTGGCTCGTTATAGCCATCAGCACGCTGTAGTGCCCCCCCCCCCCCCCCCCCCCCAACGCAAGAGTCTGAATAACCTTTGACCAGGATGAGTTGAGTAGACAGCTATGTTAGCTGCCCTTTTACTGGCCCTGGACCTATAAGTTATGAATGAATGGAAGGTCAGTGCTGATGATTCTCTGCAGTTCTAACTGTTCAATTTAGTTTGGACCTGTCAAGTTTTGTGGATGAGCTGAACCATACAGAGATGGATGAGCACAAGACAGAATGAATGATGGAAGTGTAGGGGATGATTAGTAGCTTCTGAGGAAGTTGTTACTTCTTGAATTGCCTCAGAAGTACAGTCTCTGCTGGGCCTTCTTACGGATGGTGTCAATGTGTGAGAACCATCTCAGGTCCAAAGTGAAGGTGGTTTCTAGGAACCAGAAGTGATCCCCGATAGACACAGTGTTGTTGAGGATAGTGAGTGGAAGCAGAGAGGGTGGGTTCCCCTGAAGTCCATTGTCATCTCTACAGTCTTTAGCCAGTTTAGCTCCAGGTGGTTCTGGGCGCACCGGTAGACCAGCCAATCCACCTCCTGTCTGTATAAAGAATCATCACCTTCCTGGATCAGGACGATGACACTGGTGTCATCAGCAAACTTCAGGACTGTCACAGACGTGTCCACAAATGTTATTAGTATAAAGTGAGAGGAGGACATAGCCATGAGGGGCACCCGTGTTGATTGTTTTAGGGCGGGAGAAGATCCTTCCCAGCCTCACCTGTAATCTTTGTAAATACTAATGGACAAACAAAACTTTATTTAAAAACTCTTCATGTGGACCAGGCCTTGTGTATCTTTCAATTTTAGACATGTATTTTATTTGATTCTCTGCTGTTCTTTGGCAGTTTTTTTTATACCAAACTGTTGGTGCATTTTCAATCAACTTTCTAAAAGCATTGTTGTTGAACATGTGATTAAATTAATATAAACCTGGGTGATGTGGTGTCATTTCTACAGTAGATTTAAGGCCTTTTACTTCCTTATTACAACTCCACTTTCTAAAAGTTTGACGACACAGGAGTCCTTGTATGTTATATTCAAAGATCTTGCCACATTGTCAGTCTTTTACTTCCATCTCTCCATTACTGAGATTATGTTTTCAGTAGGGTTGAAACAATTTCTTGGTTGTCCAATGACAATAAGTAATAAAACCCAAAAGTTTGACTGAGCAATATACTGTCATGATGCAGCCTGAAGGCTGCATTCTGAACATTTCTTGCTCCGTCTCCAGTGCAGCCCTGATTAGGAGCACCTGTCAGGCTGCAATGGTAAGACACATTATCAGTGTGCAATGCTCCCTTGTCTTTTTATAGTCCATTATCCAGGGTCATTACTGACATAGAAACTACCCTGAAGTCCAGTGATCTTTTTTCTGTCTCAGCTTTCTTCATCGTTACCCATCCAATGTGTGTTAATGGTGCGAAATGATGTGCATCAAATAAGCTCAGTACGTCAATGGTACCAGGGTGTTTTCAGCCTAAATCCTGTGGGCGGCTGGTCACATTGACTGCCAATCACTGTTAGTTCAGTATTTTATGCTGCAATGTCGGCTTACCCTTGCTGCTTTTGGATGGTCACTATTTCATTTGGTGGCTCAAGGAATAACAGCAGCAGCTTGACTTTAACCTGTGCTGCATCATTCCTTTCAGAAATCACACAGAAGTCCCAGTGTATTGTATGAAGGAAAAATCATCTCTAATCACTTTTTCGTTTCTGTTCTCTCTCCCTTGTTTATCCTGGGGTGAAATAATGTAGCCTTCCTACTGATTGATGCTGGTTGCTTGTTTCAGATCGGAAAATAATGTATTGTTGAGAACGCTGCACACAGCAAAGGCCAGTGAATAGGAAAATTTTTGAGAAGGTCATTCTCTCAGGCACAGCCATAGACAAGCTGAGATTTATGAGAGGTATACGTACAATGAATACCATGAAAACGACCTATATCCTTATAAATCACAAAAAGGGTAATCTGTATAAGAGCCTTGTTATGTAATGCCTGGAAAACTTCACTACCCAGAACTGCTGTTTTTATCATCAATTTAAAGGAAGAAATGCCCTCAAGTAACTCAGAAACAATGTTGTACTATTATTATATGAGTCTCACTATGATCTTCTGTTACTGGCTGCTTAGCTCTGTTTAAACTAAGTAAACCAGAAATAGTAAATAACAATGGTTACATATGAAACAAACTTAATTGTTCTCAGATTTTAAGACCATTTAAATATTTTTAAGCATTTTGATGTATTTAAATACGGTAAGTTATTTGTTTCCGTTTTTTGTCTAGCGTGAGCAATGATTGTGCAGGACTTCTTTGTCTGATGCTGTTTGTGTTTAATGGCAAATATCCTTGGGTGTTTGTGCTTTGATTTTGTTATTTAGCCTTCATTGTGTGTTTAGTTTGTATCCTTTTTCTGTTAGATTTCTGTGTTTCCTCCCTGTCTATCATCCTCCCTCAGCTCTCTATTTGCCTTCATTTACCTTACCTGTGTAATCTTAATCATCTGGTTGACCCTAGCTGGTTCTTATGCTTTTGCTATCCCTCTCTTCCTATTATTTAAGCACTCTTCATGTTTTGCCACTGCTTCCCCCTGTTTCCTACACCCAATTTGTCCTGCCTGTTCCTTGTGTTGTGCTCCAGCCTGTAAGTTTGTTCATCATTAAACATTTTTGTTTCCATTCTACATCTGTGTTTAGGTCCTACTAAACTATGACATCAGGATGTTATTCCGAAGGTACCACTTGCAACACCACTCAAATTCTGTTGGTTTGTCTAGAGTTAAGTCTCCGATGACATAAGGTTTGGTTTGTC
The DNA here is from genome assembly GCF_011125445.2 of Fundulus heteroclitus. Taxonomy (NCBI): domain Eukaryota; kingdom Metazoa; phylum Chordata; class Actinopteri; order Cyprinodontiformes; family Fundulidae; genus Fundulus; species Fundulus heteroclitus. The sequence continues at coordinate 24,844,434 of NC_046383.1, read as the reverse complement.
ATGATTTGGGTTTGGTTATGGGTTTTGTTTGTTATTTGATTAATTACTTCACTCTCCTGCCTTAAGTTCAGTTTCTATTTTTGGTTCTGTCTTAGTGTTTGATTTTGTTTTAGTTTATAAGTTTATCCGGCCTGCTCAGACCATTTCTGTTACCAGTCTAAGTTCAGTTCACCTGCCAGCATTCTTTTGTCTTCCTGTCACTCCCCTTCACCAGTCACCATCCAATCGGCTTCAGTTTACTCCCAAGCACTTCCCTGTTCCCGATTAGCTCCACCCATGTCAGTAAATAGTTTCACTCCATTCACCTGATCACTCCCTTACTTATACCTGCCTCTGCCCCCTGCAATCTGCCGCATCATTGTTTGTTTTTTGGTGCCAAATGGTGAGTCTAGTCCAGCTTTCTTTGCCTGTTTATCTGACCCTGTTTGTCTCTGGATTTCTAAGTTAGCCTGTCCCCTGTTTTTGTTAATAGTTTTGTCAGTGACTGCTTTTTGTTATTTTTGGGTTATTGGATGCAGTCTTCCCGTTTTTGTCTTGATCCCCGTTTTGGCTTTGCTTTTTGTAAATAAATGTTCTTTCACCTAACCTCTGCTTGTCTGGTTGAATACTGGGTCCACCTGTCTCTGATTCGTGACATGGTTACCTTAAAGGGAACACACCATGCTTTTCGGTTTTTGCTTTTCACATTGAAATCATTCAGTTGTGTTCTATATAAAGCAGAACTGTAATGCTTTGGTCGGAATTCCTCCTTAATTTACCCTTATGTTCCCTTTTTTTTTTACCTCTGTTCTGAAGTATGTCTGAGAGCAACTTGTTTTTGGGCTGTCTCTTTAAATTTAAAAGAGACATTTCACACCCCACCCTCTCCAGGTCACAATGTTCCACCCTGCTTGTTTGGCCATTTTGCGGTATGCTGGGGGAAGGTGTAATGAACAACCAAACATTTTGACTTTCTTCAGCTCAGACTACAAAATCACTCTGAGAAATAAAAATGGCGGATTCGCAAAATACATGAGCCAGAAGTGTATGACCTTGTTTAGAAGCTCCACAGCAAGTACTGTGACGCTATAGTTCAAATAATGTAATAGAAAAAAATTAACAGTTAGAAAAATGTGACCCAAAACGAGTATAACAATATCTACGCAGTACTAGGACAGGCTACAATTTTCTGCACTCCTAGAAGTTCCAAGCACACAACAAAATATATTTAAGGCCTAAAAAAATTAATTTGTATAATATGTCCTCTTCAAGCCAATGCTGCCCTTCCACCTAAATTCCAAAAATAATTATCTTGAAACACTTGAAAACAGAACAAATTTATGCTCAGACATGTGAAATCACATCCACCCAATAATATAGACAGAATGATCTTTAATTTTATACATTGTAAATTTACATTTATAATATATTGTAGTCAGACTCAATTTGCAAAGCCACCTGGTAAAATCAAAGGAATTCCAGCTGATTGCATCTGGTCATTGACTTTTTGTGCAGAAGCTTTTGTCAACGGTGGACATCTGATTGCATCGAGTTGTTAACGTTGTACCAATCCCTGTGTTGAGCAAACATGTAGTGACAGTGGAAAGGAACTACTTGACTCCATTTCAACATAAAACAAAATTACTGCCTTCTGGTGTGAGCAGTCAACTTCTGCTACCAACTGGAGGTTACAAAGAAATGTCATCTATTTTAAAAGTAACAAAAAAAACACAAAAGCATAGACTCACAAGCTGAAACAGTGAGTCTCTAGGGTCAGAAACAGAGACAAAAATAAAAGCTTTCAGCCAAAGCTATTTATCATGACTAAAAATGCAAAAGTTAGGTCCGAGATGTTTTCACTGGAAGATGCTACATGTAAATTAAAGCCTGCTTTGAAAGAAAGCGTTTCCTTTGCTGATAAATTCTATGCATACTAATAACAGCTAAGGTCATCCCTTTGATCTGGCCGTTCACTCCCTGTTCAAGCTATGTCTCAAAGGCATTTCCTCTTTGTCCTCTTCCCTCAGGTTTGGGTTTTTACTTCCCTTAAATACAATATTCCAATTGCTTCATTATCCTGGAGAAAAGAGCATTTCCAAAGGAGAGGATGTGGCTTAATGAGAAGAGTAGTTGCAGTCAGAAGCTGTGGGTTTTATTTCCAGCTTTCTCCCGTTACAAGTCATCGTGTCCTAGGCCAAGGCACTTAAAACTAAGTTGGCTAACTGTCTGTGTATTAGTGTGTGAATATATACATATTTTTAAGTGTGACAGATCAGCATAGAATGGAATGGAATGCCTTTATTGTCTCAAAGTAGGGGGATTTAGGCATGACAGTGGCAAAAACAAGTGGACAGAAAACACCAGACTTGCACACAAGATTAAATAATGTAAATAACTAAAAATTATGGCTGATTTAAAGTTAAGCTATAAAGCAGAAGACAAATAACTTATTAGAAAGGGAAAAATTGCTGTTCAATTATTAATCGATACTACTTATTCAGATAAACAGGAAATGTTCAAGTTAAAATAGAAGAAAAACAGCAGCCAATTTATAGCACAATGTAAGAAAAACTGTGCAATATGCATGATTGTAGAAACACTCCCAGAGAAGCTCATAAGTGTGAGAGACAATGCAACATGATAGGACCTGATAGACAGTGTAAATAATTCTTGATCAGATCAAGAACCCGTGCAACTATTAATATGTTTGTTAACACTTATGGAGCTTGTTGGGAGCAGCAAATATGATAAAGTCTAACAGCAGCTGGGAGGGAGGACCTGCAGAAGCTCTCCTTTGATCATCTGGGGTGCCGCAATTTGTCATTGCAAGAGCTTCATGCGTGGGGGGGGATTGAAAGTGGTTTTAGTGTAACAGCACTTTCAGTATAAGCTGAGTCCATTTATCTTAACGTGTTTTGTCTTTCTAATAAGTGGTCACATTTACTCAATATTTTTTCTCACAAGGTATCCTATTTTGTCAAGTAAATGATCCCTATAGAGATTGTAAGGTGGTGCCATAACTGATGCTACTGTGTCATATTATATGGATAATATTGTTTTAGCAGTGACTCAAAAGCCTCCTTTAGTTTCAGAGAATTGAAAAAAATAATTATTATATTGTCATGATTTGGGTTTTTGTTTATGTTTTTTGGACTGATCATTCTGCACTCCATGTTCCACCCTTCCCAGTCACCGTTCACTCACGGTGGAACCATATTTAGTTCCACCTGCTGCTGCAGCTAATCAGATTAAACCCAGCTCACCTGTCACTTTACCTACATATACCTGCCTCATTCTACAACTCCCTGCCAGAATGTATCGTCTTCTGTTGCTGCCTGCTTGTGTCTTCCCAGAGTTTTCTTGTTGCTCAGCCTGCTGATCCTTTGGACCTGTTCTAGCCCTGCCCTTGCTAGTTGGCTTTCTAGTGCTTGTTTGCACCTCCTGCTGCTTCAGGATTGTTCCTGGGGATTCTATGTCTCACTCTGTCCTCGCTGGGGAATTGGCATTATCCTGGTCAAGTCTGTTTCCTTCCACCGTCTTCTACTTTAAAAATTAACATTTTAAACACCAACACTTTGTTTGACTAAAATATCTGGTTTCCTGAGCTCCCATTCATTACATAGATGTCCACTTTAAAAAGAAAAATGCCAATTGTGATCTACTTATGTTTCATATTTAAGATTTGTAGGTTTTTCTATCTTTATTGTCCGTCCTTCCATCCATCCATCCGTCCGTCTTCTTCCGCTTATCCGGGGCCGGGTCGCGGGGGTAGCAGCTTCAGTAGGGAGGCCCAGACGTTCCTCTCCCCGGCCACTTGGGCCAGCTCTTCCGGGGGAATCCCAAGGCGTTCATAGGCCAGTCGGGAGACCTAGTCCCTCCAGCGTGTCCTGGGTCTTCCCCTGGGCCTCCTCCCGGTGGGACGTGCCCGGAACACCTCACCAGGGAGGCGTCCAGGAGGCATCCTAACCAGATGCCCAAGCCACCTCAACTGGCTCCTCTCGACGTGGAGGAGCAGCGGCTCTACTCTGAGTCCTCCCCGGATGACTGAGCTCCTCACCCTATCTCTAAGGGAGAGCCCAGACACACTACGGAGAAAACTCATTTCAGCCGCTTGTATCCGGGATCTCGTTCTTTCGGTCACAAGCTTTAGGTCGTGACCGAAAGAACGAGATCTAGATGAGGAATCTAGATGAGGGTAGGATCGTAGATCGACCGGTAAATCGAAAGCTTCGCCTTTTGGCTCAGCTCTCTCTTCACCACAACGGACCGGTACAGCGCCCGCTTCACAGCAGATGCCGCACCAATCCGCCTGTCGATCTCCCACTTCATCTTCCCCTCATTCGTGAACAAGACCCCAAGATACTTGAACTCCTCCACTAGGGGCAGCACGTCCTCCCCAACCCGGAGAAGGCACTCTACCCTTTTCTGGTTCAAGACCATGGTCTCGGATTTGGAGGCACTGATTCTCATCCCGGCCGCTTCGCACTCGGCTGCAAACCTCTCCAGTTAGAACACTGGACCAGCTCTATACCCTCAGCAGGATTCTTGAGGGGGATGGGAGTTTGCCCAACCAGTCTACATGTGCTTTGTGGATCTGGAGAAGGCATTCGACCGTGTCACCCGAGGGATCCTGTGGGGGGGTACTCCGGGAGTATGGAGTACCGGACCCTTTAATAAGGGCTGTCAGGTCTCTGTACGACCGGTGTCAGAGTCTGGTCCGCATTGCCGGCAGTAAGTCGAACTTGTTTCCGGTGAGAGTTGGACTCCGCCAAGGTTGCCCTTTGTCACCGATTCTGTTCATTACTTTTATGGACAGAATTTCTAGGCGCAGCCAAGGTGTTGAGGGGATCCGTTTTGGTGGCCTTTTCTAGCTTTAATTTATTCAATTCAATTAAATTTTATTTATATAGCGCCAAATCATGAAACATGTCATCTCAAGGCACTTTACAAAATTAAAATCAATCAGATTATACAGATTGAGTCAGGTTATACAGATTGGTAAAAAATTTCCTATATAAGGGAACCAGTTGATTGCATCAAAGTCCAGACAAGTAGCATTCACTCCTGGAGAAGCATAGAGCCACAGGGAGAGTCGTCTGCATTGTCCATGGCTTTGCAGCAATCCCTCATACTGAGCAAGCATTAAGCGACAGTGGAGAGGAAAACTCCCCTTTAACATGAAGGGAAAACCTCCAGCAGAACCGGGCTCAGTATGAACGGTCATCTGCCTCGACCGACTGGGGTTACAGAAGACAGAGCAGAGACACAACAAGAGAGACAAAAAAGCACAGAAGCACACATTGATCCAGTAATCTGTTCTACATTAGATGGTAGTAGCGGGTGAGCCGTCTTCTCTGGATGATGTCACAGTTAACAGAACGCCAGACCAGGTGTACCTACTATGAAGATAAAAGAGAGAGAACAGAAAGTTAAAGCAGAAATGACAACACATAATGCATAATTGAAGAACAGTAGAACTCTATAGAGTGAGAAAATTAGATCCTGATATCCTCCAGTAGCCTAAGCCTATAGCAGTAAAACTATAAAGGTAGCTCAGAGTAACATGAGCCACTCTAGTTATAAGTTTTGTCAAAAAGGAAAGTTTTAAGATTAGTCCTAATAGTAGACAGGGTGTCTGCCTCACGGACCAAAACTGGGAGTTGGTTCCACAGGAGAGGAGCCTGATAGCTAAAGGATCTGCCTCCCATTCTACTTTTAGAGACTCTAGGAACCACCAGCAGACCTGCAGTCTGAGAGCGAAGTGCTCTGTTAGGAACATACGGGGTAATCAGAGCTCTGATATATGATGGAGCTTAATTATTAAGGCTTTATACCTAAGAAGGTTAATTATAAATGATATTCTTGATTTAACAGGAAGCCAATGAAGGGAAGCTAAAATTGGAGAAATATGATCCCGCTTGTTGATTTTCATCAGAACTCTTGCCGCAGCATTTTGGATCAGCTGAAGGCTTTGAACTGTATTTTGTGGACTTCCTGATAGTAAAGAATTACAATAGTCCAGCCTTGAAGTAACAAATGCATGGACCAGTTTTTCAGCATCACTCCTGGACAGAATGTTTCTAATTTTGGCGATATTTCGGAGGTGAAAAAAGGAAACTCTGGAAACCTGTTTAATATGGGATTTAAATGACATGTCTTGGTCAAAAATAACACCAAGATTTTTTACTTTATTACCAGAGGCCAAGTTAATGCCACCCAGATTAAGTGATTTATGATAAATAACTTTTAATAAAAAAATATATATATATATGTGCAACCAGGCATATACAGAGCCAGTAGTCTTTAGATATTCACTCTAAGCCATGTCATGTTTAAATACAGTCACATTTCCTTGTGTTTAATAGATAAGTGTTGAAGTGCTAAATATCGTTGCATGTGAGAGCCTGTGCAACATCTCATCCTTGCTCTCTTCTATCAAAAAAATGTGTTTCTGTTTCCACTGCGCTCCACACTCTTTATAGAAATACAAGATCATTCTGAGCCATAAACACAGCTTTAAGTGTTTCAGGGGGGTTAAGGGAATATTTGCATGAAGGGCCTCCACTCACTCTCTTTTTAAAAAGCAATTAAAGTCCAGTTCATAAGAGAAGTTGTAAAATTGTAATCAAGCCAAAAGATTACTGTACAGGATTACATTTAATACTATAGACTTCTATGTCTGTGAATGCAGAGAACTGCAAGATGTCCTCCAGGGAGACACATGTGCTCAGCTTTACTACATATTATGAAGACATGTAGCCTGTCAGCACACACCTTCATGAATGACTGAACAGCTTTCTCAGCTTTTTATTTATTCAGCTAAGCTGTGTCTTTCTCAGAGAGTGACCTTGTCGCTTTTACATCTCTCATTTTTGATGCTCTCTACCATCACACCTTTCACATTAACAGAGAAGCTACTGAGTTTTTCCTTCAGTAGATTTTCCAACACCATACACCCACTGAGAGAGAATGTAGAACCTAATTTCCATTGATACATCACAGCTTGCAGTATGCATGACCCACCTTGCCATTATCCCAGCATAGAAATAATCTGAGTGTCAGATGTTTCATCATTTATCCTGTATCTATCTACATGCGGAGTTCAGACGTGTGCTGTAATAGCAGAGTTAATTTTAGTTCCTATATCAAAAGTACAATTATGATGACTGAGACCTGAGAGGGAAAATTAGGTTTTAGGCTAATGGTTTCAACAGATCATCTTAAAATGTGTAACTTGAACTTTAAGATGATAACAGCAGAGTTCTATTATTTTAGCTAATGACCCCATCCTTTAGTGTCAGCGAGCTTTATTCACTATGGTAAAGATTTACAGAACAAAAAAGCCTTGCAGCAACAAAGTCTTTTTCTCAACCACTAAAGCTGCTGTTACACAGTTTATCATTTAACGTAAGTAAAGGAAAGGAATGTTTTACACCATTAAAACCTGTTCAATTTTTGGAATATGTGTGTCACTTCTGATGTAGTCCGGTTCTGAACAATGCATGCGTACTGGGGTCAAGCATGTTGAATATACAGTGTGCTGCTGGATTGATACTTTTGCCTTGACCTTTTTTCATTTATTTTCATATTTATGGTTCAACTGACTGGGAACAAAATCTCAGGTGGACAGAAAATGATTATCTGAATTAATCAGGAAAAAGGCCAAGCTTTCATTTAGCTTTTTGTTTCAAGCATTCATCAGACAAGCTCAGGCAAATCAATGTACAGCAATGCAGATTGCATAGCATGCGAATAAGCGATATTATAGAATAATATTTGTGATATTTAAAGTAAACAAGACCTGTGTGAGTAGTTGCTTATGTGAATTTTTTGGCATGTTCATAATATCATAATAGCCTGGCTTTACAGTGTGAAATGCAATGGTGAAGCCAATATGTGTTTTCATGATATCATTTCAATGCCTATGAAACCAAAGGAAGTTAAGTAACAACTTGAAGCTGATAAATTAGAAGAAGTAGGTATCCACCTAACAGATGCAATGGGATTTGTTTCTTCTTTTTTGTGTCAAATGAAATGGCAGAGGAGAAATGTTTCAGCAGTTGAAGCTAGCTATTTTGGGATGAATACTTTTGAGACAAAATGTCCTCTTGGGAAAACCTTAATCAGGGTAATTGGGGTTTAAAAATGGAAAAGATTGTAAAGGCTTCCATGCCATTTTCTCCAAAATTATGTCATTCTTTCTGACTGGATTTTTTTTAGTTAAGGTATTCCTTGAATAGTGACAACAAAAGGTGGATTTTAACTCCTTTTTCTTTTTTTTAGCTACCGACTCAGGCTATGGTGCTAAGGAGTCAGGGAAACACCTTTCAGAAATAGGACAAAGGGTTTTGAAACTTAGCAGGGTAACTGGTTAGTCTGACTTTCACATATTTGTACGCACAGACTCTTACTGACAAGTGATCTAAACCCTTAAGGCGAACAAAAAGGCTATAATCTCTGATTAGACTGACACCAATCACAGGTTAGCCAGGGCACCAGGGACTGACTGTTTACAAATCTCTAGATGCTGCGTGTAACTCAACTATGGCAACATTACATTCAGTTGAAACAATGGTCTGAAAAAGCTCTGAAGGCATCAATATTTAACCAAGCAGACTGGCGGCCGAAATGAGCTTGTCCTCCTTTATCCCCCAAGAGGAGCAACGCACTCCGGCAGACTAATTGCATTACATTACTATGCAGAGAAGTAATTTACACTGTATCCCATTGACACCATGTGTGAAGAAAAGAATGGACGTGATCACACATGCCTCTTGAACTATTAGAGGAAACCTAACAAACATCTAACAGCAATGGGAACCATTTTAGGATGGCGTCCATTCTAAGACATGCCAATTTATACAGTGTATATTTACATCAAGATTTTAAAAACTCATGTTTTAAAATGTTAAACAATATTATGCTATGCAACACTTAAACATATTTAAATCAGGGCACACAAGTGCGGGATTTGGGCACACATTGCTACTGTAAGATTGTATAATCAATACCCTGGGGGCTCAGAGTTCAAATGAAATGTTTGGATTTCAAATTAAATTTGAAATGCAATATCATTGTGCAAATTTGTTTAACTAAACTGCATAAAACGTGATCAGTTGTAAAGGTTACAGGGGAAGCTGAGCAGAATAAACTTAGTAAAATAAGGAGCGATTTCCATTTACAGGCTGAGATGAGAGCACTGACTTGCATGGACAGCTTTATATTTAGTTTATGTTTATTTGCGTTTTTAAAATAGTTTACAGTTAAAATGTATATGAAGGGCCCAGGGTTATCTTTGCAAATTTAAGTATGCTTGTGAATTTTAAGTTTTTTTAGTACTTTACTAAAACATAAATATATACACTACCTTTCAAAAGTTTGGGGCCACATTGACATTTTTGACGGAAAAGCACTGTACTTTTCAATGAAGATAACTTTAAACTAGTCTTAACTTTAAATAAATACACTCTATACATTGCTAATGTGGTAAATGAGTATTCTAGCTGCAAATGTCTGGTTTTTGGTGCAATTTCTACATAGGTGTATAGAGGCCCATTTCCAGCAACTATCACTCCAGTGTTCTAATGGTACAATGTGTTTTTGCTCATTGGCTCAGAAGGCTTATTGATGATTAGAAAACCCTTGTGCAATCATGTTCACACATCTGAAAACAGTTTAGCTCGTTACAGAAGCTACAAAACTGTCCTTCCTTTGAGCAGATTGAGTTTCTGGAGCATCACATTTGTGGGGTCAATTAAACGCTCAAAATGGCCCGAAAAAGAGAACTTTCATCTGAAACTCGACAGTCTATTCTTGTTCTTAGAAATGAAGGCTATTCCATGCGAGAAATTGCTAAGAAATTTAAGATTTCCTACAACAGTGTGTACTACTCCCTTCAGAGGACAGCACAAACAGGCTCTAACCAGAGTAGAAAAAGAAGTGGAAGGCCGCGTTGCACAACTGAGCAAGAAGATAAGTACATTAGAGTCTCTAGTTTGAGAAACAGACGCCTGACAGGTCCCCAACTAGCATCTTCCTTAAATAGTACCCGCAAAACACCAGTGTCAACATCTACAGTGAAGAGGCGGCTGCAGGATTCTGGGCTTCAGGGCAGAGTGGCAAAGAAAAAGCCATATCTGAGACTGGCCAATAAATAAAAAGGGTAAGATGGGCAAAAGAACACAGACATTGGACAGATGAAGACTGGAAAAAAGTGTTGTGGATGGATGAATCCATCCACAACATGAAAGTTTGCAGTTTGAGGTGTTTGGCTGCGTCTCACAATTGTGAGACGCAGAACAAATTAAAAGATGCTGGAAGAATGCCTGACGTCATCTGTTAAGCATGGTGGAGGTAATGTGATGGTCTGGGGTTGCTTTGGTGTTGGTAAGGTGGGAGATTTGTACAGGGTAAAAGGGATTCTGAATAAGGTAGGCTATCACTCCATTTTGCAACGCCATGCCATACCCAGTGGACAGCGCTTGATTGGAGCCAATTTCATCCTACAACAGGACAATGACCCTAAACACACCTCCAAATTGTGCAAGAACTATTTAGAGCAGAAGCAGGCAGCTGGTATTCTATAGGTAATGGAGTGGCCAGCGCAGTCACCAGATCTGAACCCCATTGTGGGTACAACTTGACAGTATGGTACGCAAGAAGTGCCCATCCAATCAATCCAACTTGTGGGAGCTGCTTCTGGAAGCGTTGGGTGCAATTTCTCCAGATTATCTCAACAAATTAACAGCTGGAATGCCAAAGGTCTGCAATGCTGTAATCACTGCAAATGGAGGATTCTTTGACGAACGCAAAGTTTGATGTAAAAAAAAATCTTATTTCAAATACAAATCATTATTTCTAACCTTGTCAATGTGTTGACTCTATTTTCTATTCATTTCACAACGCATGGTGGTGAATAAGCGTCACTTTTCATGGAAAACACAAAATTGTTTGGGTGACCCCAAACTTTTGAACGGTAGTGTACCTTGTTCAGTAAATGAGTGGTCACTGTTTGAACTATGATTTGTATCCATTCCCTTCTTCTGCTCATATTTTGATTTTGGTCACAAAGGTTATAGGTCGAGGAGGGAAACTTGGAGGCCCTTCTCTGCAGCAACACTCTCCAGGTGATTCTGGGGGATCCCCAACTGTCACCAAGCTGTTTGCTGTTTACTTCTGTGACATAGTAAAAATCAAACTGTTTGGGAACAATGGCAAGAACGAGTAGAAAGAAAAAATGTATAAGGTTTTATATAACTTAAATATTAGTCCCAGATATTCTTTGCAAACAGGCCTATTTTGAAAATAAAAGTTCTTGCCCATAATTTAACGGTTGGAGGGTCTAGTTTTGGGCCCCTCCTCCACCTGGTTGTCCCAGTGCCCCTGTAAGCAGCTCCAGGGTGTAGTGCATGTTTCTGGAAATGCTGATACCTTTTGTAAGTATTTCTGTATGAGTAATATTTCTACCTGTAGAACAGTGAGCTCTAAATTGTTTGGAAGTGACCTGATAACCCAATGCAGATTCGTAGACAGCAAGAATTTCTTCTCTAGGATTAATGTCAGTGTGCTTCCTATTATTGTGTCAATGCACGCCTTAACACTCAGCAAACTCAACAAACTGACTTAATATTTGCTTTGACTTTTTGGCTAAAAAGTTAGTTAATAAACATCCATTTTTTTAGTATGATTGTACTGAAATTTCTACCTCGATTTAGTAAGTATAATTTAATTTATATAGCACCCATCAAGATAAAAATTACAAAGTGCTTTACAACAGAATGTAAAAAAAAAAATACACAATATAAAATTAGCCAATTACCGCTTTACCCTGAGCTACAAACTTATCCCTCGAAAAAGTCTGGACATTTTTTCACTCACTCTGGAGGATTGTGATTGCGTAGTACTTCAAGGGAAAGGCCACAAAGAAGAGTGGCTTTCCATCAGTTGTTGAAACACTCAACAGCTGCCACAATGAGATTGTTTCCAAGATGAACAGTCACCTAAGGCTCTCATCAGCTCACCTTTGACAACGTGTGCAGTATAGAGACTCTTCTTTGCTGTCAGTTAGAAATAAACCAAAGTGATAGCTTTAGTGCTGAACCTGCCTTCAAACAATGTTCGGCTGAGCTACAAAAAACACCATTTGGACAAATTCCTAGGTCCTGAAAAAGGTTAAGATGCTGTGAATAACAGAAATGAGAATAAAGTTCTTTGATGTCAAATATATATGTATATATATATATATATATATATATATATATATATATATATATATATATATATATATATATATATATATATTAGGGATGGGCAAGTTAACGCGTTAATTCCGCGTTAATTCATTAGACTATTAACGGCGATATTTATTTTATCGCGCATTAACGCATGTTGCTCACATGCTTTCAGTCAGTGTCAGTCAGCAGGCACGGCAGCACTCTCCCGCTCCCCCTCCCCTCTCGTACATGGCTCAGCGGCGCCAGCCAATCAGCACGCAGGCTCAGCCTGGCCCGCTCCCTCAGCTCTCACACAAACTTGACAAACAAACAGCTGAGAGAGACCGCAGCAGCGAAAAAACGTGAACAAGGGAAGTAGCACCGTTTGGCTTTATTTTAATACCGTAAATGAAATCAAGCTGTATGTTTTGTAAAAAGCCGGTTCATTTCAGTGGAAACACAACAAATTTATCTAAGCACGTGAAAAAACATGAAAACGTCGAGCCCCAGAAACGGAGAGAGGAGACGAAACTTCTCTCACTGCCCCGACAGACCCACAGACGTCTCTGACTGAGGCGTTTCAGTCCTCCAGGGAACATCCAGGTAGATCAGTGGATGGATGGATGGATGTTACTGGAGCCCACACATAACATGTAATTAAGACCTTGAAAGAACCCAGTACATATATTAAAAAGTGTTATTTAAGATAAGATAACATTAGCTAATCCTTTTTTTATCCCACGACGGGGAAATTTATAGGATTAAAGCAACAGGCAGGTGCACACAACACAGACAAAATTACATAAGGATTGAAATATATAAGAGGTGGATTAGCGAAAAAACACTGAACATAACATTATTATTATTATTATTATTATTATTATTATTATTATTATTATTATTATTTAATTGTAATAATAAAATAAAAACCCCAAACCCCAAAAGGTCAACAGTTTCATGATACATCAAGCTTAGGGACTGGCTAATATACAGCAGGTCAAAAAAGGCCATATTTTGGCTGCAGTGCTTGCTGTTCACTTATGAAGAAAAGATCAACTAGTGCACTAAATTCAATAGATGGGTTGAAAATATCCAGTATAAAATAAGTGCTACAAATGTTACAACACTTTTGTTCATATGGCAGCAGAACATTAAAATAAAAGTGCTCTTTACACTACTTTTGAATTCATTCTTGGAGTTTGTAAATACAATGCGATTAATCGGGATTAATCGCGATTAATCAGGGCGATTAATCGCGATTAAATATTTTAATCGTTGCCCAGCCCTAATATATATATATATATATATATATATATATATATATATATATATATATATATATATATATATATATATATATAAATATATATATATATATATATATATATATATATATATATATATATATATATATATATATAAATGTATTTGTTGATTAAAAATGTAAGCCTTTTAGCTTAAAAGAAGAACACAGGGTTGAAACACAAATTGGGCATCTGCCATGTTAAACTAAAACTTTTCATTGCTTTTATGAATCATGGAAATTAATTGTTTGTGGATGGAGAGTGAACGAATCCCTCTCTAAATCAGTATGTCATATAAAAAACATATATTGGTCAGTGATAAATTAGTGAAGATGACCAGCTTAACAATGGCATACCGCGCACGTGACATCACAGACTCAAGAGCAACGCCCCTTTTGCCGCTTAGGTAGGGCATACAGGTAGAGAACGCCCGTAGCAACCAGCTATTACACGCACAACAGAACCAGCGATATGACCAACTTTACAGCCGTTAAACTTTCCCAAGACGATGTTCCAGGCGCACGGATTACTGGTCGCACTGTGGAAGAACACACCAACCTTCAGCTCAAACAATGGCTTGAGTGTCGAGGGCTTAAAAAGACCGGAAACGGGCCGAGTTGATCGAACGGTAAGCTTTGTTTTTTTTTTTTTTCCTGCGCGGCGGTCATGACGTCAACGGACGTTTTTTTGTTTGTAATCACCGTCCAGGAATCGGTATATGTTTAATGTTTGTCTTATTTGAAATGTTTTTGAGTAAGCTATCCTGGTAGCAGGGTATCAAGTTAGCGCCTGCTACCATGATAGCCTATATGCTATCATGGTAGCAGGCGCTTCATTATTAACATGTCGGCCACCAAAATACTCTTACCTGTTCACTACTTGATGTCGCTGGAATTGGGTCAGGATGTTCTTCGGTTGGGCCCTTTCCTTCAACAAAATGCTTGCTATATATGTAGGCCGACCGCACCGGTGTACCAAGCGCACACATTTCTCCTTGGCAGTCTTGAAGAAAACATCCTTCATATGCGGCCGATCAGCGTACCTCGAGTCGCTGTTGCACGTTCCATAGCAACAATGTTTAAGAACCATGGTCTTAGATTTGGAAAAAGCAGTCGTTTACTGAGTAAAACCAAGGGTAACGCACGTCTCTTTTACAGCGAAACAGCGGCGGACTATGCAAGCTTGTCCTACTGCGTACCACGTGATGTGACGTCATCGTGACGTTACGTTTCTAAAAATAGCTCGCTCGCGGTACGCCATTTCACATAAATGAGGAACAGCCATGTTGGAAAACACATGTTGCCACTAATGACAGTCACAAGGAGCAAATCTTACAAGTCTAAGAGAAGAAGAAGAAGGTCTCAGAAGAAATAAATAAAACTAGAGAATATTTGAGAGATGCTTTTTTGCGATCCCCCTGAGGAGTCGAAGAGTGGTTAAGATGGTCTCGCACATGTGCAGTTATTCAAAAAGGGATTTGGGGTTTCCTTACTTATATTTCCAGAAAAAGTATTTTCTATCTATCTAAGGACTCCATTTTTAAGGTGCAAAATGTCCATCCATCTTCTATACCCAGTTGTCCTCGGGGTGGTGCTTATCTCTGTCGGTCATTGGACATGAAGCTGGTACACTCTGGACAGGTCAGCAGTCCATCACAGTGCAACGGCAAGACTCATGACAGACAGACTGACACACACACACACACACACACACACACAGTAGAGAGACCAATTAAACTAAGAGTTATGTTTTTGAACTGTTGGAGGTAGCTGGACTACCCTGAGGAATATACACACTCCACATGTCGTGATCCCTGGTGTGAATGTGTTTTAGTGTTGGTGTGAGTTGTCGTTATCTTCTGTCTGCACTAGTGGGCATGGCTGCCTTGTGGCTGACTGCACACATCAGTAATCCCCTCATCTGTCCACTGGGGATTTAAGGAGCTGCAGGACGGTCACTGCTACGCCTGATGATCAACCTATGTTGATAGAGTCAACACTCTCATTTGTACTTTTGTTGTTGTATTCCTAGTCTTGCTCTCATTTTCTTGAGAAACCTTTGTGATTTTATTACAACTGCTCAATGTACCTCTGCCTTCTGTGCACCCAGTTTGGTGTTACGACTCCAAACCTGAATCATGATTCAAGCCCTCTCCGTGAAAGTCTCTTCTGAAACGTAGTTACCTCATGATCATCGAAACGCAGCTTCAATCTCCCAAGCCTTCATCTTCCTGTCCACTCTCTCCAGTGTCAACTCTCTGGAAGTCAAGCTCAAAGTTGCTAGAACCTATGTACAAACTCACACCATATTACTCCCACTTATTACTGATTTCCCCCCCTCCCCCCCCCCACCCCCCTCAGTGTCTACTATCCTCCTTCAGACAACACCACCAAAACCCTGGACATAAATTTCCTCTCAGTTGTGTTAATTTGTCCTTGTCAAAATGTTTTACAAAATTCCTTAGCTTTTTTATCCACCGAGTCTCCTGTATGATTTTGCTAAATGTGTAAGAAAGCTACAACTAAAGATGACGCCATGCAGAAATTTTCCAGGCTTGGGGTCAAACCTAGGACTTTTTTGCTGCAAGGCAACACTGTGTCAAACCGCATCACAGTACAAAAATGACCAGCACAACTATTGGAATTTACTGGCATAGTCACGTTGTTGTCAGGGTCTGCATGGTCTTTTATTCAGAAGCCTCTGACATCTTATTAAGTTTAATGTTATGTTAATTGTGATATATTTTTGAAGCATAAATTAGATATGATTATAGAAGCATAATTAATGACTACTGAAACATTTTTTAATTAAAAGCCTTTTTCCTGTAGATAGCAGGGTAAACTGTGATGATCCCCAGGTGTTTGAGATTTGTTTTTTTTTTTGTGTGCTCATCATTTCCTTTATTTATGTCATTCTTTCCAAATTTTGTTCATTATTGTTTGTGAGATGTTGCTTTATTAGTTTATTCTTTTGTGCTTAGGTTTCAAGTTTACATATTTGTGTTCTGATCTGCTCATATTAGATTTATGTCCACCCCTCCGATTTCTCTGCCTTTCGCTTAGCTCAGCTGCAATCTCCTTTGGTTTCTGTGTCCTCTTTCTTCCCACCCCAGTATTTAAGCTTTGTGTTTCCTCACTGTTCTCCACAGGATCCTTTCATTGCTTTGCCCCCATTTTTTCTCACAATATTATTCCCAGCTCCCTGTCCATGTTCCTCCTGCTGATCTCCATGTGCCTGGCTGTAAGATTCTGTATCTTTTATTGTTAAACCATTTCACCTAACCATGCCACATCCATGATCCTGTCTGCATTTTGGTCTAGCTCCTACATTCCAGTTCATGACATAAATGTATGAAATGAGATTGGGAGGATACAAATTAATGCCTGGCCATCATTAAACATTCCAAGATAGACATAATCAGCACCCACAAAAGTTGATTCCAAGTTGTGTTAAAATACAAAGGCACAAAATGGTGAAGGGATGAAATTACTTTATTTCCAGTTTGTCACTTAGGTAATGCCTTCTTGTTAATTGTTCCTATATTCAGACCATCTCCTTTGTTTACTAGTGGACTGGTTTCATTGTTTCTTCAGCTTGTTCCTCCCTCAGCCCATCTTTTTTAGTTAACTGTACAGTATTTGTTTTCAGCAGTTCTTTCATTTTTCTCTCCAAGTGGATGATCAACATGGCAAACTGACCTGTTGTCAAATCTGTCATTGAAAAACAAAAAGAAAACTTAAAATAGGCAACAAAGGATTTCTGAGACATTTGGCGTTTTCTCAAACAACAATAGGAACAATTTTGCTTCACCAGACAAAGCAATTGTTTCCCCTAATTTGCAGAAGTCTTGGCTGTCAAGCCTACTCATGAGTCAGTATGCTGCTACCATAAAACATACATTGTGCACATAACAAAATGTGTGTTCCATACATTCTTTAATTGAGATATAGATGGTAAATGGATATGTACCACAGGCTTTTAAAGTAGCTGTTATTAAACCTTTACTTAAGAAACCATCTCTTGATCAAGATGAGTTAGTGAATTACAGACCTATATCTAATCTTCTTTTCTTATCTAAAATTCTTGAGAAAGTAGTTGCTAATCAACTATGTGAACATTTACAAAGTAATGACCTACTTGAGGAGTTTCAGTCAGGCTTTAGAGCTCATCATAGCACTGAAACAGCTCTGGTGAAGGTCACCAATGATATTCTCATGGCCTCAGATAATGAACTTGTGTCTATACTTGTCCTGTTAGATCTCAGTGCTGCATTTGATACAGTTGATCACAATATTCTCCTACAAAGACTTGAGCATACTGTAGGGATTAAGGGAAAAGCATTAGGCTGGTTTAAATCTTATCTGTCGGACAGATTCCAGTTTGTCCATGTTAATAATAAATCCTCCTCAAACTCTAGGGTCACTTGTGGAGTACCACAGGGTTCAGTCCTTGGACCAATTCTATTTACTATATATATGCTTCCGATTGGCAAAATTATCAGACAGCATAGGATTCATTTCCACTGTTATGCTGATGACACTCAGCTATATTTATCCATAAATCCTGATGAATCCAATCAGTTACTTTGACTGCAGTCATGTCTTGATGACATCAAAAGCTGGATAACTTTAAATTTCCTGCATTTAAATTCTGACAAGACAGAAGTTGTAATCTTTGGGCCAGAGTCTTCAAAAAATAAAGTTCTTAATCAATCACTTAATCTGGATGGCATTAACTTAGCCTCTGGTAATAAAGTTAAAAATCTTGGTGTTGTTTTCGACCAAGACATGTCATTTAAATCCCATATTAAACAGGTTTCCAGAGTTTCCTTTTTTCACCTCAGGAATATTGCCAAAATTAGAAACATTCTGTCCAGGGGTGATGCTGAAAAACTAGTCCATGCATTTGTTACTTCAAGGCTGGACTATTGTAATTCTTTACTATCAGGAAGTCCACAAAATGCAGTTCGAAGTCTTCAGCTGATCCAAAATGCTGCGGCAAGATTACTGATGAAAATCAACAAGAGGGATCATATTTCTCCAATTTTAGCTTCCCTTCATTGGCTTCCTGTTAAATCAAGAATATAATTTAAAATTCTCCTTCTAACGTATAAAGCCCTTAATAATCAAGCTCCATCATATATCAGAGCTCTGATTACCCCGTATGTTCCTAACAGAGCACTTCGCTCTCAGACAGCAGGTCTGCTGGTGGTTCCTAGAGTCTCTAAAAGTAGAATGGGAGGCAGATCCTTTAGCTATCAGGCTCCTCTCCTGTGGAACCAACTCCCAGTTTTGGTCCGTGAGGCAGACACCCTATCTATTTTTAAGACTAATCTTAAAACTTTCCTTTTTGACAAAGCTTATAGTTAGAGTGGCTCATGTTACCCTGAGCTACCTCTATAGTTGTGCTGTGATAGGCCTAGGCTGCTGGAGGACATCAGGGTCTAATTTTCTCACTCTACTGATTTCTACTGTTCTTCAGTCTACTGTTCTCCAGTTTTGCATTGTATTACATTGAAATGACTGTCGTCATTTCAGCTTTTAACTTTTTGCTCTCTCTCTTTTTCTTCATAGTAGGTACACCTGGTCTGGCGTTCTGTTAACTGTGACATCATCCAGAGAAGACGGCTCACCCGCTACTACCATCTAATGTAGAACAGATTACTAGATCAATGTGTGCTTCTGTGCTTTTTTGTCTCTCTTGTTGTGTCTCTGCTCTGTCTTCTGTAACCCCAGTCAGTCGAGGCAGATGACCGTTCATACTGAGCCCGGTTCTGCCGGAGGTTTTCCTTCCCGTTAATGGGGAGTTTTTCTTCCCACTGTCGCTTCATGCTTGCTCAGTATGAGGGATTGCAGCAAAGCCATGTACAATGCAGACGACTCTCCCTGTGGTTCTACGGTTCCCCAGGAGTGAATGCTGCTTGTCGGGACTTTGATGCAATCAACTGGTTTCCTTATATAGGACGTTTTTGACCAATCTGTATAATCTGACCAATCTGTATAATATGATTGAACTTGATTTTGTAAAGTGCCTTGAGATGACATGTTTCATGATTTGGCGCTATATAAATAAAATTGAATTGAATTGAATTGAATAGATGTATTGAGGGTTATGCCCTAAAACTCTGCATCCTGTTTCTACTTACATTCTAAGCTATAGGTTTTTCTTATGAAATAGAATAGTGACTTGCGTTATCACTGGATACATTTTTATTGAGTATTTTATGCATTTTGCCACAGAATGGAAGACAAATGATATTCAACCAGACATGGTGTTGTGGTTTAAAATGTTTATTAATAAGAGTAGGATATCTGGTGCAGACAGGAAAACCCTCAGCAGGAGTAAGCAGAAGCCTGATGATGCTGTGTGCAGGCAGCTCACAGCCGGAGGGGGCAGGCAGGAGAGCGGATCTGAATCCCAAGTACAAGCTCTGGTCATACATGTAGAAGCGGAACTGGGCAAACAGATCTGGTGGGGCTTGGCAAGGTTCGTGGTCAAGGTTCAGTCCAGGTCGCATCCAGAATACAGAATGCCGATGAAGTGGCAGACAAAGGCAAGGCCAGACAGGGGAATCCAAGAAATGACAACTTGGTCAAAAACAGGCAAGGCAGGAACTCTGGACATCTACTCACACAAAGGCTTTCAAATAATCCAGCTGCTCTATATGTAGACAGATGAACAGGTGAAGGAGATAAGCTTAACAGAGCTGCCAAGGGAGGAGGCTCACAGGTGCCTTAGATTATCTTGATTGTAATGGTACAGGAGTGGCAGCCAGCAGACAGATAGCCTCTCTTCCATTGACAGCTGGAGATAGGCACCAGCACCCCTCGCGACCCCACAAGGGATAGGCTTGTTAGAAAATGGATGGATGGATGGTTTTAGATTGGTAAACACCACCATAAAATCCAGAAAAGCCGAGCTCTAAATGTAAACAATCTATCAAATAGGTCACATGTATATTTAGCTGATAGGAAACCAACCTCCCAAAAAGTGTTGTTTTAGGAAACCGAATGGAGTTCTAAAGCAGGAAAGAAGGATGTCTGCTTTGCAATTGTTTAATTAGAAAATGTCATCTATCACTAGCAGCACTTGTCCAGCCAGATGAGAACAGCCCGGGAGTAGTAACACCTTGTGGAGATTAGCGTCCATTCTATTACCATCTTTTAAAAACATAGTCTGACATGAAAACTTAACTGATGTTACCACTGAGAACATCCTGAATTACATCTTTTTTCATGTAGTTCATTGCAAGAGAACACGAGGATCTGGGTGTGTGAAATTTCCATTTATCCTTGTAAAAACACCATTAACAGTATACAGACACTTGTTCTGCTTAAATATGAAAAAACCTCTAGTCACTTTTGGGCTAATCTCTACAAATATGCTTACTACCAACAGTTAGTGGAGATTTCAAGCCACTATACTGATGTTTTAATGTGGAGGTTTTCATTGTTGAGCCATCTTCATGACGAGAAACCGCAGAGTAATTAAAAAGTCTTCATAAATTGATATTAGGCCTTATTTGCATATTATTCTGTCTTTTACTGATAAGTGACTGACATAAGTAGGAGCTAAATGTCCTCAAAACTCATTAATGTTTAATTACCGCAGCTGATGCCAACCTTGAACAGGAAGTCTTTATACAAATTTAGTTTTAAACATTGGTGAATAGACCAGGTCAACCAAGTAGAAATGCACAGCCACCAGTGTTGTTTTTTTTTTTAAATCATTTTGGGCATTTCTTCTGACGATTGGCTACTTCCGTAGACCGTTCTTTTATAAATGAATGAAACTGTGACCTTATAGCCCTGAAACCAATTAATGCACTCTGTAAGTGTCTTTTTATTTACTTTTCGATTTATCTGATTCTGATGGAGCCGAACGGATACAACTGCATTTATTATTATTCAGAACATTGCTCTGTGATGGAAGGCTAGGAATATGCTTTTAACTGCACCCATAAATCAGTGAAAAGCTTTTTATGTTTCATTGTGAAATAGAGGTGTTATTCATCATTAGAGTTCAGATTTATTGTCAACTTGGCACTCTTGGCAAAAACAAATATTCCCTGGGTTAGAGGGTCTTTTTTCAAAATGTTGCTGTCCTTTAAGGGTTTTCTATCACGAAAGACTCTGAATATAAATAGGGAAAGATGGACATTTCAAAGGCAAAACCTCCTGTTAGATCAATATGCTATCTCATTCATATGTGGATCGTATTCGTATTTGCAGTTTATTCAAAATCATGGTTTCTGGCTTAGACAAATAAGAGGTTTGTGGGTTAAAGTCAGTCGATTAATAAAAGGCATTTTGTTCCCTTCCAGTGTGCAGTTTGATAATAGATGACTAAAATGTGTCAAACCACAATAAAAGACAAACCTCTGTTGTGCAAAGATGTCAGCCAAATCTTGTCAGAGGAGTTTAACATGATTCAGAGTTTGCTTCATTTATCTCAAATCCAAAACAGGCTTTGTCGGATTAGGCAAAATGTTTAATTCATTCCGAACTTTAACTTAAGCTGAGGCTTTAATAATTTTTTCTGATTCTCTGCCAAGGGTTTCATTTGACTTTGTTTTTCCCTCCATGTGCACTAAACAAGGTGTTTAGGAATTCGGCTCATGCTTTTGTCTTCTCTGCCTCTGTCATGTTGCCCCTTTTTTGACATATCAGAGTTTAACCTACGACGGCCTCTTTGTTTACAGTTTTTATCATTCCATCACTGATCAAGGCTTAGGAATGGGTAACTCTAATTATAACATGGATCTAAACAAAAATCAATATCCATCGTCATTCACTGAAAATAATTAACTACTAGGCTTTTAAGACCTCCAAAATATCATATTTTCGTTATTAGTAAAGCTAGAAGAGCAGATTGTTAACCGCTTTTTGGCTGTTTGTTCTTTGCTTTGCATTGTTATGATTGGTTCGCTCACTGGAAATTAAATTACTGTGGTGAAAAGCTTCAGTCAATTAACCCAGACGACAAGAGCAAAAACTATGACCTTTGATCATTAAATAATGGGCTGAAACTATTTACAGCTCCAGGGGATGGCTTTGGAATACTTATGAGATGCCCAGATTATATATGAAGACGCCTGACTCTTGTTTATATGTTTTGAAAACCCCAGCCCCACTGACTGTGCGAGTGAAACCTCTGAATAGAAAATTGATTTGTTCATGCAGTCAATTTGAGACTTCAAAAGCTGAATGTGAAGCATTTCCCCCTTAAAATAAAGCAAATAAAATGAATGTGTTCGTTCCAACCCTAAATCCACACATATGCAAAATGTGCACAACAATTAAAATCACAGTCAATATTAGCATAATGGGACCACTGCTCCTATATAATTATGCTAGAAACATTGTTTGGGGTATTATTAATAAAAACTACCATCGGACTATAAGTCGCACTTAAAATCCTTACATTTTCTCAAAAATGTATGGTGTACCTTATAATCCGGTGTGCCTTATATGTGATTACTGTTACTGTTACTAGGTATATGCAGGACAAAATTTTTACAACTGCGAACGTCGTGTCATGCTATAAACTTCTCGGAGGCAAGAAGTCTTAAAATCAAACTGTTTTATATGTGACACTGAGTTTAATACACTGAGCTGCTCCAAGTAGGCAGTCACAAGGACACACAGCATCACAGTCCCTCCCTGTTCTAGCTGACAGGTGTGTGCCTTATGGTCTGAAAAATACAGTACTAATAATGAAACAAATTAAAGATAAATGTAGAGACAAACCCACAAGTTTTTGGAGTGAGAAACCCTTCTCATCACAAGATGTTCTTCCACGTATAGAGCATTTATTCTGGGCGCATCCCCTAACATAACTGCTGCACTTCAGTGAGACCCTCTCTGTCTTTAGAAGCATTGGTGGTACTTACACCAGTGTCCTAAGACTTGAATTTAGGAAGAATCCAGTCCATTAACTCTTTCCTCGGCATGAGTTGCAAACATGAGCTGGAAATATGAGTAGGAAATATGCTGCAACATTGTTGTTGCACAAATATGCAGTGTCATATAACAGCTCACGCATCCACACACGCACTCTGATGGTTCTGGGAGCACGGACCTCCACCATATCTGCTTTTCTGCTGATGTAAAGGCAGAAACAGGAAAAGCAGGAAAAACATGGATGTCAGCAGAGCAGGCCTATAAGAAGAGATGTTCACCGTATGATAACCTTGAGTAAAAATATTACACCTCTTGCTGTTCGGGACTGTACATATTTAAATTAAGTCTAAACTGCTTAGAAAAAAAAAGTAGGGAATTTTGTTAATTTGTTATATTTGTTTTTTGTTGTAAAATCCTTGTAATGTATCTTGGCAAGAATCTTATATTGTTACAAATCCATGCATGTGTGGCTCATGGAGAACAGTTGCGTATGCAGGCTGCGCCCATGAAAATTGTGGAAAATCCTTTCTGCCAAAGCCGAAGACTATTTACTGTGACAGGTTATTGAATGATTAAAGTTTAAATAAACAAAACAAATTGGAAATTCTATAATTTAATGAATAAACAATCATGGACCTTGGTAGTGGGTGGGAGTGTCTTAAACCACCACAACAGTCTGGTCCCTCCTCCTAATGCAGTTCACCAACTTGGTCACACATTGTTGTGGGATGGCAGCATTTTTCAAAACCATTTGTTTCATGTAGACCAATGTGGTTGTATTGGTCCCTCTGGTATGAAGATCACACCTAATCTGATCCCACAACTCTTCATTGGTGGTTCCTGTTCATCTTGTGCCAAAGTCTAGAGGTATGTGGTAAGCCCTGCTTTATGTGGACAAGCATTTACATCTTGGACCATAAGTTCCAGCATTACTCCACAAATACCAAACTTTGCTTTTCTAGTGAAAGTGATCCTGGTCCTAATCTTTACACTGCATCCACCAAAAGCTGTTTGATATGGCCAGGAGGACTTGGCAGCTTATTAATAGACTTAACATATAAACTCAACTCTGCTGTTCATCACACAAATGCATTTTCCTTACAAATATGGCGGGAAAATTTGTATTTGGTGTCTAGCTAGAGGTTCTGTTTTTTTATATTCAGTATCTTAGAAAATAGAAGAGGTCGTGCTGCAAGTAATGCGGATTAGGGTTTAATCCCGGGAGACGGGATTCCTGGGAAATCTGATCAAAACTTTTTCCCGATTCCCGGGAAATGTTATGACGGGAAACAGGAAATGAAAGTAAAAAAATAATAATCCAGTGCGCTCCTATTTGAGTGCGCTCAGTGCGCGTCTATTGTTGTCTTACGTTGCATTCAGTAGCCTACCGCGGTACAGCCTAAGGAGGATGTCTAGTGCCAGCTTTGTATGGGAGCATTTTAAAAAAGGTTGAAAATGAAAACGCAAAGTGCATGTTGTGTGACCGGATTGTCAGGTGTTCTGTGGGGTCGACAAGTGGATTGCGCAGACATTTAGAATCTCAGCATAGGAAAGTTCCTGAAGAAAGCCCATCAACAAAACGTCTGTGGTAAATTACAGGAGACCTTTTATTCCACAAGGAGAAGGTTTATTTCCAGACACGAACACCGTACAGCTCCACAACAGGCTCTTTTTCTCTTTCGGCTCTCTTCCTACTACTGCTCACTCTTCTTCTACGGTCAATAACATTCTCAAACAGTAACAGCGCTTCCTAGTGGTCATGTATGTATTACACTACATTTTCACAGTTACTACAACGTCTGAAAACGCTAGATGGCTACTTTAGCAAAGCTTGGTGAAATACTAGCGGAGATGGCAGCTTTTGATGGATTTACGTTTAATAGTATGGCAAAATGCGACTATCTCAGATCAGCACTTAAGAGAGATGGACATATTCTTCCCAAGAATCCCTCTGAAATCTCCCAACAGGTTAGAGGTTTTGCCAATGAACAAAAAAACAAACTGGCCGATATGCGTTTTTCTTTGGTGCGTTTTTCCCGGGATTGCCGGGAAATGCGTCGTCTTTTCCCGGGATTTGATACATCTCATTTTCGGGAAAAATATTAAACCCTAATGCGGATCATAAAATCAGTTACCTATTCAGTTGAGTGTAACGTGAAAAAAATAATAATTGATTTGCAATGTGATGGACTGGCAACTGGGTCTTGGGTGTATCCGGCCTTGCACCCAATGCTAGAGATAGTCACCACCCCTCCCGTGACCCTGCACTGATGAGACAATGGATGGATGGATGGATGGATTGGGGGATATTGAGTTTTCCACATGACTTAAATATTGTTTGAGGGTTGTTTTCTGCACTGACAGCAGCTTTCTTATGAATTAATTTTTTGTTTCTTTCAGAGGATGCCACATTCAAAATAAACATCAAATATAAGTTTACAAACTTTATATACTTTGTTCATAAAGTATATTTTCTGAGATGTTTTTTTGTAAATAAATTTGTATCATTGCCACTTTAAAATACATTAAAAGAGTCAGATGCTGAGCACCCTTACTGGGGACATTGGTTTCTTTCTGAAGACAACTAAAAGGAGCACAAAACAGTGACTGGGTGTCAAGAGAAGATAAGGTGTATTCTTACCAACTCTCTAATTTACAGACCTTGACAATCAAAAGGAGGCCCTGGCTCTTATTTTAAAGGGCTTGAAAATGGAATTGTGCTTTCTTTTCTTTTCCCTTGACCTCGTTTATCTACTTTGATCCTCATGGTGCAATTTGCTTCAGGTACTCAAGTGTCTGTCCCCCTCACTTCACTGCTTTACTTTCATCAGACAATGTGTGTGTGCGTGCATGCACGCCAAAATGCATCTTCACTTTGTAGTCCATGTTTGTCTCTGAGCATCATAAAGCCAATAAGGAACAATTACTTATGATTGGACAGTAAAGACAGTAAGAAAACGGGTCAAATGGATCATTTTATGAAATGTTGGAGTGTAAGATAAGTATGAAAACTGCTTTGATATCTTAGGTATAAAACAGACAAGGTATTAAAGTCCATGCCGGTAGTGAGAGGTGACATTTTATTGATCCACTTCTTTAAGGAAGGTATAAGGTTAGTATTTAAGTGAAGCAGCATTGCATGGCCAGACAATGAAATGACTATAATAGCACTTTTTTTTCTAATTTCTTCTTCAGATGTTTGTGTCTCTCTTTTCCTTTTTCGCCTCACCATCCCGTTGTAATTGAAATATTTGTCTAAAACCTTCAAGAAATGCAGGAGATAAAATTGATGAGGGGAGCCATTATGCCCTTTTGCTGGGACCTTGGATGCTCCTTTTTCTGAGAGCCTCCAGTGTTTGTTTAATTCCACGGACACTGTCTGATCTCACATGCACGCATAGATTCTCAGAAGCACAGATGTACACAGGAAAAAAAACAGTGTTCTTCCTCCTTAGAGGCAGGGACCTTGAGACAGCTGTGGTGAATGGCAGAAAAACAATGAAGCACTATCCGTCCTACAGTGAAGTGCCGTTGCCAGGCAGCAGTAGCATGACGTTGTTACCTTCACCATCCTACCTCGCCTCACTGGCGATGGTTACATTTGGTTTTGGAAAAATAGATTTTGGGAACATATGTGAATATTGAGTATTGAATGCGTGAATGTGTTTACATCTGAATGCTGTTACAAGTACTAATACTCAAACATTTTCATGTTTTTTTTCCACATGTAAACTATTTTATTGTAATTTCATGTTAAAGACAAAAAAGGAGCACATAACTGTGAACTGGAAGCTTAAAGATACAAGTGTGTATTTAGCCCCTTTTAACTGATAGCTAAATCAAGATAGCTAAGAGAAGGTTTGAAAAATGACGTTCATACTGCTTTTCGTATGATCTGACTTAATTAAGTCAGCTGAGCGCCTCAACTGAGCGCACCCTAAAAAACTTGCCATTTAATTGGATCCAGATTGGAGATCACACTTTGAGAATAACTGCTCTACAGTTTTTATGGTGTGGTTTGTTTATTTCAGAACCTGATGAAGACCAGATAGTTTTACTTTTAAATCATTGAATGAATGAGTGCACTCCCATTTTACCAAGGCTGTATACAGTCAGTGTTTGGTTTCTCCAAGGCTGCCATAGATGAATATGAGCTCAGAACTTATCTTGCTAATTAAAAACAAGCAATCGGGTCTTCAGGCTCCTGTGGGTCATCATTACCAGCCATTTCTGCAATGCTAGCGTGTGTATTGTTTTAGAATATCTTCTTGTACTCTTTTCTGTTAAGGCATTTACCCCAAAGTGATAAAAACATTTTGAGCCTCGCCTCTTGGATTAGAATGGTCATCATTTGTAACCAAGATATTTTTTTCTCTGACTGCACATACCAAGCCGTGATAACTGTGCTGTGACCACTCAGTAACATTACATGACAGCTCGGTGCAGTAATGATAAAAA
Source organism: Fundulus heteroclitus (assembly GCF_011125445.2). Lineage (NCBI taxonomy): Eukaryota > Metazoa > Chordata > Actinopteri > Cyprinodontiformes > Fundulidae > Fundulus > Fundulus heteroclitus. The sequence goes on along the minus strand of NC_046383.1, from coordinate 24,816,579 downwards.
AAAAACATGAAAATATTTTGCCATACTGACACACATACATGTGTCCTATCAGCAGAAAGTAGAAGTTCTCATAAATGTGCCAAATAAGTGTCTTTTAAAGGATCTGTGAAGGTACTGACATGTTTGTGTTTGAAAATGTGACCAATGAGAAGCTCTTTTTCAGTTTCTTTGAACCGTTGTGCTATTTTTTCAACCCAGAAGACAGATGCTTGCTTTCACTGAGACTCCGCCTCTCCCTGGGTGGGTGCCGCCCATTTCATGACATCGCCCTGGATTAGTGTGGTATCACAATCCACTTTGGTACAGGCCGAGGTTCACCAAGCAGTCATCAGTGAAGTGACGGTCACAGAACACAAGCTTGCTTCTGGAGATTAGGCTCTTCTTTAGGAAGGCTTAACAAAGTCTGGCAGTTTAGGTCCCGAAAGAGCTACTTTGTTTCAACTTTGAGAGGAAATGATCACGCTCTGCCTCAAATCACTAGAGGGCTGTCACGATTCATCAAACGATTTGAGGACATCGATTCATTAGATTCATCAAGGCAAAATTATCTGCCTTCGTTACATTGTTTATTTATTTAGTTGACTGTGCACTGTTCTGGCCAGGTGGCCAATGCTAATGATAGCCTAGCCTGCTAATACATGGATGCCAAGTGTGGTTATCCGCTATGGAGACAAAAAGCAATGTGCAAAAAGTGGTGCAGAGAAAAGATACCCACAGTTTGGGTAGTGTGGGGACACTTTAAATGTAACAAAAGAAAATTGCACAGCATACTGCCTGGTATCGACTGAGCTTCCAGCTGCCGAAGATTAGCACTTCTACTCTCTGCTCAGCCACCACCTTTATTCTCTCGCAAGGACTCGTTTTGCTCTGTCATCATGGCGGCCATGTGGCCAATCACCTAAGAGCCATACCATTATGTGAAAACAGAGAGAGGTGCAGCGGGTTCAGCTGTGAGGAGAGGGTAAGTTTGTAAGGTTGTCCTGTAAACTTACTATGAGGGGCAGGTGAAGACAAAGCATCTGGCTGCAGTTCAAAGATGTTGAAGACAACAAAGCACAGCTCATTCGCTGCTGAATGAAAATAAATTTAAGAGCAGGTTTCGCTACAAACCTGCATAGACATATCAGAGCTGTCAGTTTAGAGGAGAGTTTTGTTCTGGTTCTGTTATGTGGATTTCTTGCCAGTTTTTGGTAATTTGTACGACAAAAAACGTTTGACTAAAATATTACATTCTTCTGTGAATCAGATGCTGGTTTTTTTCATCAATGTTTAACTTGAATACTTAATTTGTATCTGAATATGTTTTATGTATTAATAATTGCACAATATTTTTATTTCTCCTCTGCTGTAGTTTCACTTTAAATTTAGCTTTTTTCATATTAATTAATCTTGTGTGTGAGTCTGATGTCGAATTTAAATTAGCTGTTTACCTTTTTGATGAAAGTGTACATGTTTTTATTGTCTATTTGTGAACTAAAAAAACTAAAAGAGTTTAACTTAGCCCTGAAGTACACTAGAAGGTTTCTGTTGTGTATTAACAGAAATATTCTTTTTAATCTAAAAAATATATTCAGAATGCAATATGCAAGTGAAACTTTATGCATTTTTTTTGTTTCTGACCATTTTCACTACAGAGGCAGCTGCACTGTATTAATGTTAAGTCAACCAGAAAGGGATGAGCTTTCAACATTTTGATTCTTAAACTTTTTAGCTACAGATTTGTCCTTGTTATTAAAAAAAATATCATTTGCTGATTTGCATTTTTTTTCATATTGTTATTACTCATAACACAAGTAATTAAGTGGAAAATCTGCAGAATGTGTAAATGTTTTTATTGATTACGCAAATTAATTGTCAGAATAATCAATTACTAAAATAATTATTTATGACAGCCCTACACATCAACGCTTGCTGGTCGAACAAAGCGGGTTTTTTGTTTACTGGGCATGGGCGGCGTGGTCAGGGTAGGTGTTTCCTGGCGGGGATGGGTAATGACCACTATATGTAGACCTGTCATGGCCACTGATTTTCAAAGACAAGGAGGGGACCCTGCTCATACAGCAGAATTCATTAATCAGACATGAATGAATCAAGGAAAATATCACTTTGTGCATGATTTTCGTGAAGGAATAGCATTATAACTTTATTGAAAGCTCAAAATTTTTCTTTGCATGATTCAGACCTTTGAAAAATCTTTATGATTGTAAAGACATGTATTGTCCACAGCCATCTCCATGTAACCCTTGAACACTGCTGGGCCATTCCAGACCTTTACATCAACTTACACTTTAATGCTGTTGTTGTTTAGCATACATTTCACATTATATGTGAAAATTTTTTTGAAATCATTTATTGTTTTCAATAATGTTACAACCCCTGCCGTTTTAACAGGGGTTGTAACAAAGAGTTCAACCTACAGAAAAGGTAAAAGTTAAGACCATAATACCAGTAGAATACAAGCTGATCCATCAAAAGAGCCATTCCAATGATCTAATGTTGTTTGCTAAAACTGTCAGGCACTCAGGTGTCTGTAAGTCACCTTGACTAAGCAGCCTTAGTTTCTTTCCTGTGAGCCTTTGCTTCGTTAATAATTTTATCTCTGTTTTAATTCCCGAGTTTCTACAGTTGCTAGATGGGCCATTTGATCTGTTAAACCACTAATTCAGCAGGTGTTTGTCTGTCCAGGTAAATGTTTTCCATCAATATTCAGTTAAGCAAGCAAATATTTTACTGTAAAATAGAGTTGCAGAAATAAAAGGACTACATAAAGAGTGGGATCCAAGCAGAAATTATAAAACACTATAGGGAAGCCTGAATTATGATAATATGTGCAAATTTTGTGTTAATTCTAACTCTGATGTTTAGAGTTCCTGAGCACCTCAGCTCAGAGCTGATTTGTAGAGCTGCAGTATATGTCACTTTCTGCCTGTGCCTTATCTCCTGCACACCATTCCACCTTGACTTAACCCCCTTACACTGAACCCAAACCACTCCCCCAGTGCTTTTTTTTCAACAGTCCTTAGAATATTAAAATGGTATAAAATTGGATTTTCATACTCAAAATTTCCTCCTTCACTGTTCCTTTTAACAGAATAGGGGGTGTGAGTCAGAACATGCAATTCAACTTGACCCGTGTTACTCTTTGAAAATTGAAGGATGTAAAGGCTGCACGACCTTCTGTAGAGTGCTGATTATATGAGTTATAAAGCAGAAGCACTATATGCTTGTTTTGACCAAGCATTCATCGGTTAAACCTACTGTTGTATCTAAAAACTCATCATGGAACTGCAGCTGACATGTTTTATTCTGACGTACTTCTGATTTTAAAACAATGACATTTGAAGAAGCCTAGTTTTTTTGTCTCGGATACTAATCCAAGTTTATTCAGAATATCTGTTGCCTTTAGAAAGCCTCAATCGAATACTTTATGAAAACTAAACCCAAAACAACACTAAATGTAACAATGTTCTGTTGAGGAAAGCTATTAATTTCAACTAACATAACACTATATCATTCTGTTGTGAACATTTTCAATTTGAGGGATTCTAAATATTTAAAATAGGCTAAAACAGACATTGCACATCTGAGTAGCTGTGAGCTTTCATCACTCTGAGGATTTGGTTGATTTCCAAAAGTTCATAGTGATATGGTATTTTTCCACTACAGGTAAAGGAAAAAAAAACTACACTGACCCTTTAAGATTTGGTCAGGGAAAGTAGCATACCTGGTTTAGGTACCTCTTGGTCTCATATTTGCATTTTGTAGATTATGCTGTTATTTTGGCATCCTTAAGTCATGACCATCAGCATGCACTAGTTTGCAGCTGAGAGTGAAGCAATGAGATGAGAGTTAGCTCCTCCAGTTCAAGGTGACGGTTTTAACTTGGGAAAAGGTTGACTGCTCCTTCAAGGCGGGTCAGTCTTTGCTTCTATGAATTCTTGTTCACGAATGATGTTGAGCCAAAAGACACTTCAGACACTTTCAGACACTCACCTATGGTCATTAGATATGGATTATAGTTGTTGCATTTGATGAGGTAACCTCCCTTATGAAGATTTTTGGGCACTAGGAGGAAACCCCAGGGCAGACCTTAAACATGCTAGAAGGATTAACTAGGAGCCGTACAGTCCTTGTATACCCAAAGTAAGAGCTGTGACTGCCTTCTCAGCATGAAGTTGAGCCTGTCCCCAGTGTGTGTTGGACTCTGCCAGGGCTTCCCCTTGTCATCAATGCTTTATATCAGGGGTGTCAAACATACGGCCCGCGGGCCGGATCCGGCCCGCTGAACAATTTAGTCCGGCCCTGTGGCTAAATGCATTATCATTATTCAATTCAATTCAATTCAATTTTATTTATATAGCGCCAAATCATGAAACATGTCATCTCAAGGCACTTTACAAAGTCAAGTTCAATCATATTATACAGATTGGGTCAGATTATACAGATTGGTCAAATAATAATTATAATTTTTTTTTTTTTTTTTTTTTTTCCCAGTGTCCTGTCTGGCAATGTGGCAATAAGATGCCACAAAGAGCTCATCAGATTTGACTTTCACAAGTGGACAAGATAAAAGGAAGAGAATGATAAAACAATTATTGAAAAAAACATGTACTTTGTTTAATTGAAAATATGCAGTTCCTATATTGTCCACGAGGGGCGCTGTGTTTTAATTAGCAGATTAGGCTTCAGGTGTGGAAAAACTCAAATCATTTCTTAATTTTTATCTGTTTGATGTATTTTGTCATGCAGGACAGTGATTTTAAGTTCCAAAAAATGTGAATAAATGTTTTTCAACATTGTATAATCACTGTGATCAGTTCTTATGCATAATGCACAAGTAAATGTTTAACTGAGTAAAAGTATTGTTGAAATTGCACATACTTTTCTTAAAAACGCTGAGGTTATTCATAATATATTGTGTAAAAGTGAAATTAACTTAATATAAAAATCAACAAGTCCACATTTATTAGTTCTATTTAATCTTGCAATGAGTTTACTCGTGTGGCCCTCTTGAGATCAGATGAAGCTGAATGCGGCCCCTCAACCAAAATCAGTTTGACACCCCTGCTTTATATGTTGTTCATGGACAGGATCTTAAGGCATAGTCAAGGAGAGGAGGGCGTCTAGCTCGGGAACCTCAGCATCTGATCTTTGCTTTTACCGGATTAAGTGCTTTTTGCAAAAAATTGTAAAAAAAAAAAGTGATTATTTTACAGAGAACTGTAATCTTAGATGCTGCCAACTTGATTGAGATTCATCAAACTCGAGTAAAGCTATCAGATGACCAATTTTTAAAGCTTTATTTTTCTTTTTTGTATCCTGGTACATTTTGGTGAGTGGAGCTATGAGGAGATAGATATTCCAGGAAGCCTTGTGGTGTCGCCGACCTCCTTTCTGTGACTTGGGGGCAACCTCAACACAGAGCATTTCCTCTCTGCTGCACATCACAGACTCCCGCTGGACAGTCTCACAATCTGCCGTTCCCCCACAGTCTTTTTCAACTCCAATTGTGACTCCTCTCTGTTCCTCCGTATGCTCCTCTGTATCATTTAGTGACAAGTTCTGTTCTGTTTGAGTGTGCAATGAGCTTTTGTACTTAGTCACCTGATCTCTACTGTTCTGCATTAATGAATGTCTGTGTGCTGCACAATTAAGTATAATTTCTCAGTAATGTAACATTCTCTATTTCAGCAAAGACTTTTATTTCACCTGAGATCTCTCCAAGTATTTGATAGCTCATTTGTCTATGCCTGTGTGCTTGTACATGGTGAGGCGGCAGGTTTCTTTGGAAGGGAGTAGATTTAATGTCGGACATTTTGGATAGCTTCCAGTCTTCAACACCTTTTTTTTCCTACAGGCTTCGTTGACATTTAATTTCTTTATTCTTGTGACCAAGGTATAAGAAAAGGTCCTGTTGCAATTACAGCCAAGGTCAGTGCGGTGGTGTGCTGTAGTGTTAGGATGTTGAACATGGCTCTTTGATGCTCTATTCGCACACAGAAACGCGCACACCCAAGCCAAAAGGGAAGTAGAGTCTTAATTTCCTTAACAAAGACATTATTATTGTTCAAAAGAACTGTACCTCTGAGGCCAAAAAGCCTCTGAGAAATCACAGCTGTAATGCCGCAATTTGTCCCTGTCAGTCAGGATGTGCACGCATTTATTTTAATCCATTTAAAGCTATATCAGTCAGCTGCCATGGGACCCGTGTATGTCATGAATTCTGCCTCTTGCTAATGGTTTTAACATAATTATTTGCTTTTACTATTTCCGCCTGATGAATATTTGAGTGTATGAGTGCAATAATGGCTTGTTTGTCAAAATTAACTGGAACCATAGCAACTGCAGACTGTGAGGTAAACATGAAAGTTCCTGGAAAAGCACATACACTTGTCACGAGCATCACTCTTACTTTCACCTTTTATCGTCACAATGTTTTTCAAGTGATACAACAAACGCAGATAAGGTAAAACATCTTTACTACTGACAGCATAAGTGAATATCAGCATCTTTTAGCCATGGCACCTTTTACTAAATGGGATATTTTAGGCAGCAAGTGAATGTTTTGTCCATTAAGTTAAAGATGGTCATATCTGGTAAATCTTTTTCCCATTCTCATAGAAATCAAGGTGCATGGGCACTGCTTACCTGGGGAACTCATGACTCCAAAATTGATTCATGAATAGTTTAAAGGAGCATAACAATGAGTCTAAGGTAATGACTTGCCCTCCAAATTCCCCAGATCTCAATCCAATTGAATATATCTGAGATGTGCTGCACAAAGGAGACAACCTACAGAGCTGAAGAGCTCTGCTGCAAAAAGCTTGGTTCCAGATATCACAGCAAACCTTCGGAGGTCTAAGGGAGTTCATGTCTTGACTATTCAGGGCTATTTAGACTGGTAAAGGAGGACCAGCACCCTATTATTTCTCAAAAACAAGAACTGGGTACAGAAGTTTGAATTTATTGAATTTTTTCTCTATACTACACACTGCTGGTTGACACTACCAGCTTTGCTGGTTGAAACTTAGGCCTAGTTCACATATCTGGATATCTGGGAAAAAGAATAACTTTTTATTTTTTGGCTTTTCATCCACATCAAAGCTCTGTTTTACATCAGTAAAAATTATTATTTCTGAAAACCTTGTCTAGGATTCGATTCAGTGCCATCTGCAACAAATAGTATGAAGCCAACATCACATGTGTGACTATTGTGATAGACATGGCCATGCAGTGGAGGAAAAAAATGAATGCTATCAGGGAAGTGTTGATTTTTACATTGGTCGTGTGAGTGACTGTTTACAAGTAAGGGATAATGCCCGACGAGGTGTCCATTACCAGAAATTAATGAATGATGTGGAGGCAATGTCCATTCATTTCTGATAATGGACACATCGAAGGGCATTATCCCACTTATACCATGGTCACTTAGGAAATAAATAAAATAAAATCAATTATTAATACTTTAATGTTTTCCTTCACCGTTAAAATCGTAGGTTTTTCACAAGAAGCGGCTGAGAGAAATATTTAGTATCTCTCACTGTGACGCATTGCCATGGTAACCATTGGGAACTTACCAGTGAACAATTGAGCCAGCACATTTAGAACAGGGCTCAACTTATTTCAGTCCATTTGACCAGAACTTTTTTCCAGGTGTCCTATAACATTTTTTAACAGACACCCTGCAGCCAATCAGAATCACCTAGACCATGGTATGTCTGTCTGTCTGTCTGTCTGTCTGTCTGTCTGTCCATCCATCCATAAAACAACTTTCTTCATATGGCCACCATCATATTGCGAGTCACTCTGGCAGATACCAACGCAGCAGTGTTTTGTCATTACAATAATCTGTTTGTTGAGGCGATATTCAGAACAGATCTGTCCGTTGTGCTGTTCGAAATTTAGCAATTTTATGTCATTCGCAAAAAGCCCTATTGCAGTTTTTTAAACCCATTGAAATATTTTGTTGTACCATTAGTCCACTTGCAAAAACAAACAATTCAAATATGCAATAAAACATTCAAATTAATATGACACACATGATCACAATGGTTTTATATGTAAAAATCTGCCTGGAACTGATAAAAGACACCCAGTACAAAATATGGAGACATACAAGCAAAGAAAAGCACAGGGATATCTGCAGTACTTTGGTTGCGCATCAAACCATCTCATGCACAGAGCCTTTCAGGGGCAGATGTTGTTTATCTAATCCTGCCAAAGCCTGATACACCTCTCCACCTTACATGGTACATTAAAGTAACACAGTAACACTTCACTGTCACTTTTCGTTTTCACCATCACCTTCTACAGCTCTATATCCTATCAACTTTACAGACTCTCCCCCCAGCTCCTCCACATCTCCCCTATCTCATATTGTTCCTTGCTGGAGACTCATTATGGGCTTACCCTGGACAAATGCCTGGCTTGAGATGCTGCCAGATGGACATGCGGATTGTAGTTAAGTAGAGCTGCCACCAAGGGGCAGTGGTGTGCCACAAAGCATTGCCCTTATAGACCTATTATTTCTTAAATTGGGAGCTGGAATTATGTCCACTTAGAATCATCGGGGGCAGCTTAAATATGTGAGATGAAGAAGGGAGGAAGCTGTGAGGAGTAAAACCCAACTCCTCGTGATGTAATGAGAGAGCAAAGGATGGAACAGATGGTAGCCAGATGGAGAAGGGAGGGAAGAGAAGAGAGACACTGCAAGAGTGGAGAAAGGGCAGGATCGGGGGTGAATCCATCAGCCCCTTCCTGTGAGGTGTGGCAGAGCGCAGGACAGATAGATGGTTGCCTTTAGGTGTGCCTGCTGAGTGGCAGAGCAGCTGGCTGTTGACGCCGACATCTTTTGTTGGATTCACATATATGCTCCGCACACTTTCAATCACCCTTAGCCGCCCTTGGCTGATCACACCCGTGGAAAATCCTGTTTAAAATTCACAGTATGTTCTGCAAATTCAGTGGAAGGGAGAGAATCAGGCAGCAATGCAGACTACCGCAACATTGTTTAAAACAGGATGCTGGGATGTTTTAAGGCGTCACCCCAGTAGTTACCTGATAAGGAGGCATGTGCATCTGTAGCTTTGGCTGAGCAGCTTTCATGAGAGAAGACATGTTCACTGGGCGAAGCATGAGTGAATATTCAGAGCTGGACTGAGCAACCAGAGACTCAGTGGACTGGATGGATAGAAAGAGGAAGTAAAGTTGGTGAAGAAGCTGAATGGCGCTCAGGTTCTGCCTGAAGGCCGCGAGCCAAAATCTGTCACAGTGGCATTAATTATATTCTATATTCATTAGCACACACCCTGGGGGCTGCTGTTATTAGACACAGCCCAATTAAGCCTGCAGTGAACTAACGATGCCAAGGAAGGGTGAGGGGCTGTCACATGAGTAAGGAAATCAAGAGGGCCTAGGCAGTAATTCCATCAACTCCTTCCTCTAAGAGTGTGGGGACATGAAGCAGATGGATAAGAACGATGTGATGGAAAATGTTATCTACAAAAAACATGTGCAGTGCAGTGGGATTTTACCAAAATGTACTTTTAGTATGCCAGATGACAAAATTAATGTCTATCTTTTGTCAAATATTATGTTAGGTCAAAAGATTTGGAGAGAGGCAAATTATGCTTTGAACCCAACTATATTTTACAACGGAGGCACTGGAATTTATATGAAAATTAAAGCTCTTTGTCATCAGCATTACCATGAAAATGTGTAAAATTTGTGTATTTTAAGAGATGTGTCTGTCTGAATATTGTCATATAAAGCCTAATAGATTTTGACTTTATTACTACTTATAATAAAGTCGCTTTAGATAAGTAATTTTATCAGGAAACACATGGATATTACTTACTTTTTAATCCTAGAAAGACAGTGTGAATGACTAAAAGACTGTAAATTACAAAAAGATCTCATTTGTATCAGTAGGTGATGTCCTTTCAATTTAAAATGGCTTTTATTAGAGAAAGGATACCTGTAGAAATGTTTTTTTTTGCAGAAATATCCAATACATTCAGGAGTCTTCCTTTAAGTCAAAGGGTGTATTCACACCAGGAAAGTCCTTGATTCCGCTTTTTTGGTCTGGACCAAAAGCAGACTTTTTCACTTGTTGTGGTTTGCTTTCGCATTATCGTTTACTTGCAGAAAGTACAACTTGTAGCAAAGCCACACATGTGATGATCATTGCTCCCATTGAACAGAAATTGCTAGCAATGGACGTAGCAAGCTAAGCTATGTTCATGACCAAAAGAATGAGGTCCTGGAACAGACTGCTGAAATGAGCTTCCTTCATTAGTGTAAAGAGCTTTGAGTGGTCGCTATGGCTGAAAAAGCACCATATCAGTTCGGTCCATTTGCCATTTAGAAATAATAATAATAGTAGTAGACGCAGCAATAATAATAGTAGTAATAATATCAGTAAACCTAGTCTGTTCGTATTACACTTCTGTCCTCCCAACCATAACACCTGCTGGTTGATAGAGTACTCTTTACTCCCCTCAAATGTGAGTGTGTGCATGGTTGTTTCTCTCATGGCTGGCTTTGAGATGGACAGGAAAATCATGTCCATCGTCTTTTGGGATAAACGAAACCCACATTGCCAAATCTTTTCAATCCACACTGAAAATAATTGAGTAAGTGAGAATCATCAAACTTAGGTCCCAAGATAGATCTGGTTAATTATGCAGCAAAACTGATGTCGGAACTGAGGGTCGCTGTAGGCTAAACTTGGAGGATCTATCTGTCCGACGCGTCGTCCAAACAATACTCCAGGCCACTTCTGCATCAGCGGTGATCGATTTATTGCTTTTAAAGACTGTCCAACGTTACCCTGATTGAGATAGACTGACCAGGTTTAAAACAATCAAAAACATAATTGCATAACATCACACTATATGGCAGGATATAACTTCTATATAACACGGTCAACAGAAAATATGACTACGTCCTGGCGCACCCATTTCCTCAACCAGTGCGCTCATCAACACGCCATTCATATCTGGTGACAACAGACACACACCCACATCAACACACGCCCACACCCAGGTGCTAAAGCTGCCGTTTACATGTCACAATATGAATTTACTTATTTCACTCGTATGACTTTTGCACCAGTCATAACTCAACAGTTAAAAGCCTGATCTTCAAAGTTTCTAAATAAAGGCCGCCAAATTGCATGGACAGAACAAAAAACACTGTGCCAGCAATAAGCGCCTGTGTTGCACCTGATCTTCAAAGATTTTGTCCACACTGCATAAAAAGTGCTAAACAGATTTGGTCAGCCCCATTTGGAAGAGTAAATTGTTTGCACTATTATCTGTTTGGGAGCTGCTGTCAAAGAAAGAGGAAGGTCAAATCCTTTACGTAATCTCTCCAGGCACCCAGGACACACAAAATAAATAGAGAACTTCTGCTATTTAACCTATTCTTAGAGACAATATTAATTATTCTTAGAAATAAAGAAAAAAGGTTGTTTTGTCAGAAATTTTTGCAAAAGAGAAGAAACTTTGTCTGCATGTCTTTGTGTCTGATTTTATTAAGAAAATATTTCAGCTGAAAAATCGGATACATCCCTGTTTATCATTACTCTACTGGTTTGTGTATCAGTGACGGTGGTCTTATTGTCATGAACTAGGACAGATGGACCCAGTATTCAGACAGACAAGCAAGAGGTATGATTAAGATGGTTTATTCCAGGCAATCCGACAAGACAGGGACAGGCAAGCTCGGTGGTCAAATAACAGTTCACAGTGCAGCAGACAGGCTGGACGAGGACAAGCAGATTCAGAGGTCAGATAAAGTCCAGAACGGTACACAGGTAAGCAGACTACTTAAATAGGGATCAGGCAAACTCAGATACTCTATGAACAGAACCAGGTCAGGCAAAACAGGCAGGCAGTCAGAACAGGCAGGAAAAAACAGGTTCAGGGGTTGGGTCTGCATCAACAGGTCAAAGAAAACGCTGGAACAAAACTCACCATTGGCTCGTAAAATCATCTGGCCCTGATGTCTGGTCTGAAGGCTGGTTTTATACTGACAGATGCAGGTGGAACAGATGAGGAGTAAAAATTAGGAAATGGGTGGAGCTGAGCAGGTGTGTGGGATGAGTGATCAGACCAGCCATCAGTGCTGAGATCCTGACAGAACTCAAAACAAGACTGAGACAGAACACAAGCAATAACAGAAATCAAAACAAGAAAGAACCCAAAACAGAAATCTCAACTAAGACAGAAACAGAAAAAGTGAATCGTGACACTTGTCAAACTTCTCCAGCCCTGTTGACCAAAACCTCCCTCCAATCATTGGATTTAATAATGAGAATAACTATTTAAAACAATGCATAAATAGATCTGTCCAGGGTTTAAACCCACCTCTCTTCTATTGACCGCTGGATATAGGCACAAGCCTTTTTTTTTTGCTCAGTATTTTGTCTTTCATATTTTATGACCCTTTGCTACATGACTGCAAGTAAAGGAGGACAGAGGGCTGCCTCAGGTGAGGCAAAACAGAGTGTTTTACTAGAGGTGAGGTGAGTCATAGTGTCAGCACTGTTTTGATTCAGAGCCTGTGTCCCTATAGCATGTCTTTGGTTGATTGGACACATTGACAAGTCTGTCAGAAAGCTGGAAGGATAGTACTCCACAGCAGTCTGTGCCACCTCTCCTCCACAAGCTCACAAGTGATATTTGCTGGAGGCTAAAAGGTAAAAGCATCCCTGATGATAGGTGCTATCAGTACTCTATATTTGACAAAATAAGACCTGTACGCAGACCATATCTTAATCTACACATATCCTTAGTCCTACATGCTGGAAGTAAATCTTTCTCTTTTTACCTTTGCGTCTTACCTATGACGTGCTTTTTGAAGGTTAAAGACTAAAAAAGGGGATTGTCCAAAGCAATAACAATTCTGTTTGAATAATAGATAGAAGGTCATTCTCCTTGATTGCTTCAGACTGCTATTTGTCTCTCAATGATCTAATCCTCTCAGGCTATCCACATTTCCCCTCATTCCTTTAACTATCTATGGTAAGCTTATGCAATCTTATTGATGAGTAACAGACTCCCCTGATTCTTTTGGCTGATTATGCAATTTTCTCTCCAGTCTAATCCAGTTAATGATCCAAAGATTCCATATTTATTAGCCAGTGTATCATCATATATCATTTCTCGACTCTCATCATAAATAGCAATATTGGCTGTGAGCAGAGGAGCAGAAATAGAAAGGTAGGGCTCTCTTGTAGGAAGTTGACCGAACCCCACAAACATGACCCACAGCATACATCTGTCTCACAGTCAGTAACCTACATTTTTTATAAATGGTTCATTCAGTGAAAGCTGTAAATCCTTTTTTTTTATTCTGACAGGTGTATTTCTATGTACATTTTTAGTGGTATATTTTTTCAACACATCTCTGCAAGAACTACTTGGATTCTGTTTTCTGTGGTTTAAAGGCTGTTGTGTTCTTGAGCAGGATACGTAACCCCACATTGCATCTAAAATTAATTACTTTCAAGGCCCTTTTGATAAAAAGTCTTTGCTTTGTGAGTGAATCCGAAATGTGGCATACGCTGAACAAAGCAGCTGTGCCTAATGTAACATGCATTTTTTCAGCTTCATTCTGTTCTGGGTCTCATGGGGCTTGGGTCAATTCAAGCCGTCATCGGGATGAGGGTGGTACATCATAAAACGGCTCGTAGTTCCAAAAGCACCAACACAAACATCATATTCCTGTTTACACTGAAAAATCTTTGAGAAAAATGTAGCCACGCAAAAGGAGAAGCATTACATTGCCCTGGAGAGCTGAGATTTAAACAAGAGATTGTTTAAATCTCTTGTCCTTTCATAGGACAATACAAATCTCAACACCTTAACTACTAAGGTATTTCCTTAAAATCAAATAAGACTTTTTTCATGTTTAATTTGAACATTGTCAGTGTTAGGAACTTTTCATCAAATAAAATTTTTTAGCAAGCTTTTAAATAGTTTGGAAGCCCTTTTTTGTGCTGTAAAAAAATTCCATCTGTATTGATGGGAAAAATATTATGCCGAACATTTCTTTAGAAAAAATAAGCACACCACATGAATCAGCTGTTTTCAATATAATATCATCTTGTTGTTCTAGAAAATAAAAAATCCCAGTATTGTTTACAACACTGCCTCAAATATTATTGAGATATTTGTTAAGCCACAGCTTTTATTTGGTTCTGCCACAATATTTTAGTTTGGTTGAGGTCTCGGTTTTGACTCATTAAAACACTTTGATTGATTGATTTTTGATTATTGATTCTGATTTAGATTTGCTGTTGTAGATTTGCTGTTGTAGTTAAGAACACTACATTATGTTATTAAAATTAGACCAAGCTTCAACGTTTGAACTGACAGATCCACATTTGTCTCTAGAACACTTTAGCATACAGACGTTCATGGTTTACTTATTGACTGCTAGGTTCAAAAGTTCTGAGGCAGCCAAAGAAGACAAATTCATCCGCCCTTCACAAGGCTACTGTCCTGGCCTTTGTTTCCCCCCTGAATCCAATGTAGGGGGGAAACCTAAGGGTTTGTTTGTTGTTTTTTTTCCATGACTGTAATGATAGTCACAGGGACTTTCCTTTTCCCATGACTTAAAGTCATCAAAGAGGTGGCTAACATGTTCACTTGTTGCCCTTGTCAATTTAAAAAAAAAAACATGTTAAAGAACTGACCTGGCTGCGGTAATAAAAAGGCTCTTGAGACCGAAACTATATTTTACCATATTTAATTCAATTTAATTCAATTCAGTTTTATTTATATAGCGCCAATTCATGAAGCATGTCATTTCAAGGTACTTGACAAAGTCAAATTCAATCAGATTATACAGATTTGGTCAGATTATACAGATTGGTCAAAATTTCCTATATAAGGCAACCAGTTGATTGCATCAAAGTCCCAACAAGCAGCTTTCACTCCTGCAGAAGCGTAGAGCTACAGGGAGTGTTGTCTGCATTGTCCATGGCTTTGCAGCAATCCCTCATACTGAGCAAGCATTAATCCAGTGTTCCGTTCATCACATTGGTGGAGAAGATCATACTATAACACAGACGTGTCCTAGCTGACACATCTCCCCCTAATCAGTCATTCTGTCTAATCTAAGTATGTCAGACTCTGTGCCTCCAGAGTCCATTGTCTATCTGTAATTTCCATGGTAACCAACTTTGCAGTCCAGTCTCTGTAATCTCACAATCCCTAACAAACCTAAAGATGGTTAAAACAAAAAAAAAAATCATATTGAAGAATAAAACTGATGCTTAATGAAACAAAATCCCTTAAGATTTATTTTTACCTTTTGTTGTAGCACGGCTGTTATTGCACAGGTCCAGGACTGACTTTGGAAATTAAACCGATTATTAAAAATAACCAATTTCTACTACTCTTGGTATTTTATACATTGACATTAGTTTCACGTGTCTGTTTTTTGTTTCTTTTTTTGGGTGTGTGTGGTGTGTTTTTTTTCTCTCCCAGGAGATGCAGGTCCACCTGGTGGGTGGAACTGTGTTGAGAGCCTTGTGCACCTGCAGCCAATCAGCCTCATCACTGGTGCTTAGAAGGAGCTGGCTGTCAGGTCATTCAGCACCTGAGCGTCAACCTTAGTAGTACCTCTAGCGATTTGAGTAATTTCTCCTTGCTTTGATCTAGCTAACTTTGTCCTGTGCCTTTTCAGAGGTTTCTTCCTGCAAAACTTCCTGTCAACCCTTTCTCAAAGAAGATTCCAGATCTTCTGGCTAAAGACTTTTCTCTCTGCAATATCCTCATGGCTCTCATGCTCTGCTTTTGTGACACCTTTTTGTCCTCTAAACAATCCCTCACTAAAAACTAAGTACTCCACACTGACCAGTCTACCCAGACCCTGCCCGTCTCCTCTACCTCCTCCATTATCAGTAAGTCAGTAAACCTATAGTTTACAGTTTACTTCCTCCTCGACTGTCATTGTTTGCAGCGCTCCCCGCTCTCTTTGCCCACACCTTCAAGATTCACTCCCTTTCGAACCGCTGGGCATTTCCTGGACTAAATACTGCTCTGTTCCTGTTTGCAATAAACTGTTAAACTTTTACTACTGTCTCCTGAAATTTTCTTCATGTGGGTCAGAAAGCTTTGTCAACCTATGAGGGTTAGTGCTTCTTGACTATTTTGTAAGCTATTTATTATTATTTTTAACAGTCATCACTTTGTTTTCATTAAATATTTAATACTTTTTTATTATTGTAAATTTAGCTCAGACAATGGGAAAGTTAATGCCTGTCCAAACAACAAAAATAACACACTCATTTAGTTGGACCTTTAGCCTTAGCACACGCTCACTTTGGCATTGCTTAAACAAGCTTCTGAAAAGTTACATTTATTTCCATCCAGGGTTGCATTCATTATTTTAGCCACGATCTTGTAGAGTGCAAAGGAGAATCCATCTGCAAATTCTTCCCCAGCACATCTCAAAGATTCTCTGTAGGGTTAAGGTCATGGTGGCCAATCCATGTGTGACAACTCATGTTCTGAACTCATGGCTCATGTTCCTTAAAGGTATATACCCATGTTATATGCTTATAAAAAAGACCAAAAACCGTTTAATCATGATAAAATGAAATTGTATACACCAAGCCTCTATCCTGATAGTGTTTTGATGGTCTCTTTTGAGGCAAATAGCAATTAGCAGATATAAACAGATGTGTAGCGCAATCTACCGGCAGTATCGCAGAACTATCATAATGCCTGTTAGCTTAATTAATAAAACAGTATTAAATAATGTCGGACTGAGCTTAACCCTCTGCAATGCCACGTAATAAAGCGTCAGCTCGGCTTGATCGAAGACCAGCCGTTACTAATTAAATATACCGATCTACAGCAACTTTAACAGCCTCATATCAGATGTTTCCTCACGTCAGTCAACTCTACAGTTACATCTGAGCAGCAGTTGGCAGGTTTAGAGTCCGCTTCAGTGAACACCAACATTCATACTGTATTCCCAGCGACATCTCAGTCTTATCCCTCTTGAAATCATACTTTTTTTGCATTTATTTCCACTGGATCTTGGACGGTTCTGCATTGTTTCGCTGGAAGATGCTGATAGCCATTGGCCGCTTGCTTGTTTTATCCCCTGCTGTGCATGCACAGTGTTGTACTTCCTCTGTTGTTAAAAATAAACACAAAAGGCTTTATTTACCAACAAATTGAGCAAAAACAAAGTGTAAAACATTAAAACTTATATGACAGCATGACGTGATAATCTTTCAAAAAAAAACTTTGTATGCAACTAGAGTGAGCTACTGATGTATAAATTTAAAAAAAAGTCAAATAAGGTGGTTATGCACCTTTAAACTACTGTTGCACAAACCTGTTGCTGTCTTGAAAGGGACAGTGTGTAACTAATTTGGGCTTTAATTAGTAAAAATCAAGTATTGCTTTTCTAAATACATATTCTGGCGGTCTAATAACCTCACATCAAAAATTAAAGTATTTGAATTAGTAGTTTATAAATACCTAGGTGTCAATGCACCCACCGGGAGGTGCCATGTTGTGTCACTATTTCTGATTTCAGAAGTCAAAAGGGAACAAACTGTCAGACATATGCGTTTTCCCTATCTGTCTTCTGTATGAAGACACGCTGTCGGTGGTGGAGAAGCAAAACAAGCAAAGACGGCCGTATATCATTCTATTTTCCGTTTTCTGTTGAAATGGAAGACCACCCATACTCTTTTCCCAGTGAGAGGGAAGCCAAGAGAAGAAGAAGTAATAACCAGAAAAAAAACTAGTCTCTATTGGCATAGCTATAATTACCAGATGGAGTGAAGATAATTCTGAAGGAGCGCTGACTCAGAACTGATGTGGAGGTGGCAGGCTTTCTGCTGGACATGTAAGTTAATTTAATATAACAGTGAAGTTTATTTTTGACATTATCTTAAAAACAGGGCAGTGTCGTCCAGCAACTATTCTGTGCTCCCGGCAGCAATGGGTTGTTTTGTTCACTTCTCTCTCCCTCTCAGGGAGAGAGAGACACGAAGGGTATTTATGTACAGTACACGAAGGGATATAGGCCGGCAGCAGCAAGACCGGCCGGGTCTCTTTACTAGTGTTTGTAGTCGCTTATTTTTGACCCCAAATAAGCGACTGCACGTTCAGAAATGAGCCCAAAAAACGTGACTGGTGGACTTTACAAACAACTTTACAAAAAAAAACAAGCAGACTTGCCACAAACTGTTTCACACGATGACCGTAGTTATTAGCAGCAGCTAATACATGGAGCACATGTTTACATTGTCAAACTTATTATACTCCGATGCTTCAGTATAGTAGCTATTACGGCGAAGTTGTTTGTAAATTATTTAGCACACCACTAGATGGTGCGCCAGTGTGAAAATCTTTAGCTTTAAAGCTATAGTTTGTAATCCTGTTCAGAAGCGTTTTTTGTTGTACTGGGTGCAATGGTCCTTTCATCCTGAGAGTAGTCAATACATTATGTATTCAGAAAAAGAGATTAAAATTTTGATCTCTTTGAGAGCTGCAGGCCTGTAAAATCCCTGACCAATCTTTGCCATTTGGATCGAATGACAGATATTGGTCAGAGGATTGGTCCTGCCCACGCCCCCCTTTGTCCCTGTAGTTCCAGGGGTATCACCTTATCTATTGGTTGTGTCACTGTGATGCGCTCACGTAACAGCAATGTGTGTGGACGTTCCTTGCTAGTTTCTGCCTGCTGGCCGCAGGCCAAGGATGGTCTTGTGCATGCGGCGTTATTACAAAAGGGACATGGGCATTTCTTACTTACATATGTGGAACATCTGCCTTTAAAAATGCCCATACTACAGGGATGGAAAAAAAAAATCACTGAAGGAATGACCTGGACATAAAGTAAATTCAGTCATTCAGCGAACCTCCTCCTTTGGGCACATCGGATGGCTGAATCTAGACCTGGTCAACTGTAGAAACTCCAGATCATTGCACTTCCACCACAGGCTTTCACAATATATAATAACTACGATGGGTGTATCACTTCATGTACCTCTCATCATGCCCTTATACATCTATCACTCTGGAACAGTGTTAATCTGGACTACAAGAAGTAGCCTCACTGATCAGTGGTTTTCCTACGACTACACGGCTGTTTATTCTCAATCAATTGGGTTCCCTAGATATTGAATATAGCAATGAGTAAAGCCATGAGTTTAGATGTTGTTTCTGGTTGTTTTTTATGATTTCATCTCAGTCATTCAAGATTTTTTCACAATCACATATCCTTCCAGTTTTAATATTCCCATTGCGAGTTCTTAGCCCCATTTTTGTATTTTCAGTAATTGCTTAGATGTTTAATTAGCTTGATGCATGCCAATGATGTAACCATTCTTAGACAGAACAATGTGTTTTCCCACATGGTCGTTTGAGAAATGAGAAGCTGTTCTCCACATCAATTACTGTTATGATCAACCTTGTCGTGATTATCCAATTGGAAGCTCTTACCTATTTGCTGTGTGAACTCCTGGTGATGTTTTGTTCTGGACAAACAGCATATAAATTCTCCAAAACGTTTTTTTTTTTTTTTTAACTTCAAAACTGTTTCCTGTTATTTTAACTTCTTGTTTCAAAAGTATAACGTTTTACATTTTTTCTTTACTGCACAGTATTTTACACTGATACAATATTAAAATGTTTCTAAGAATGCACTCACTGTGTGGAATATTGACGTAGTTTGTTTGATTTTTAATTAGAGCACATTTTATTCGACTCACCTGATTTTATCAGTGATCAGTGGTCCTCCTGATCTTCAGAGCATGGCTAAGTTGATACCCTTCAGTCACATACATACAAATACAAAGGCATGTGTGCACCCACACACAAATACACACACACACACACGCATACATCCTTGTTTTAAATACTTTCTGAGGAAAGTATTTAAAACAAGGAAAACAAGTATTGACTTCCATAGACTTCCATTCATTTTCAATCCTTTCTTTGGTCTATCCTAACCCTAAACCTAACCATTACCAGGATATAACCTAAACCTAATTGACACCTTAGTCCAAAACCTGACCCTTAGCACCCCAACAAATTGAGTCCTCACTTTCAGCTGCAAGTACAAGTACACACACACACACACACACACACACAAACACACACACATTGCACTTCATGCAATAAAGATTGAGAATACAAACATCCTTCACACATCAGGAAATTCATCACTTCTGTCCTGTAATGGCTGCATGCTGATCTTAAATTACTAAAATGGAATTTTTTTTGTTGTCTCAGCAAGACTCTTCAGATATCGCTATTCATTCGCGTGGGTAAGCCATTGTAATGCAATAATGGGTTGTCCTGGAAATGTGGCATGTTAGAGAGCTGCTTTAGAAATCTGCTTTGGTGAAGCAGCAGGAACTCATTGCCACAGTCAGCTTGAAGTCCTCAGGTTGGGTTATAATCTCGGCGCTGTTGGTCAGATGGAAATCAGAAATGTGATACAACTGTTTTGATCAGCTCTAATGTCTTCCAGTCAAATTGCTTGGGAATGATTGACTTTTTTTGATTGCCTTACACACAGTTGCATCTCAAAAAAATGAGAATAAAATTGAAGAGGTCAATTTATTAATTAAGTTATAAATGAAACTCATAGATTTACTGCATATTGATATATTAATATGTGTATTTGTACATTGTAATGGTTACTGCTTACAGCTAATAAAACCCGAAATTCAATATCTGACAAAATTTGGGTTTTACATTATACTGAGGAAAAACGAGAAAGAAAGGTGAGGTGGAAAAATGTCCTGAAGCAAAAGGGATAGCTGCCAAATTTAGATGATGGTAAAGTGAAAGTCATTAAACAGTTTGGGATAGATTTAAAAAATTGGACTACAGCTGGAGTCAGAAGCCCCATTCATGAAGCACATCAAGGTGGGTTTAAGGTGATTTATTTTGCAGTGGTCCAAATTCCTCTTTTCAAATGACAGTAATCAGATCAAGGTCCCAGATTCTAGAGGAAGACTAGATAGTTAGAAGAATCCAACTTTCTTGAGGTCAAGAGTGACATTAGCACAGTCTATGATCTAAAGTCCATGTGAAAGACTAAGTGTTCTCAAGTCCGCATCAGGGCGATTTAATTTTCCAGCAGGACTTGGCACCTACCCATACTACCAAAAGTTCAAATACTTGCTTTAATTACACAACACAGGTTTAGCCAGAAACCTGCTTACCAAAATCCAAGAGAAAGCATGAGTTATAGTCAAGAGAATGGTGAGACAGACCCAACCATACAGACAAAATGCTTTTAAAACAACCTGGGCTTTTTGAACACCTGAGCAGAGCCACAGACAGAGCACCTCCATGCCACACTGCATGTATGCAGTGATTCATGCAAAAGGAGCCCAGACCGTGTTAAGCACATAACAGAAATAAACTCCTGAAAAATATCACTCTATATGTAATAAGTATATTGAAGACGATTAATTTTTTTTATTTAATTGCTGAAATTAAGTAAGTTTTTGATATTCTAATTAACTAAAATGCATCTGCATGTGTCAGTGTACAACTGTGGTAAGTGAAAAGGGAATTAGAGAAAACTTACCCCTGGGTGTGTGGAAAATGTCTGAGCCACTAAATGTCTAATTTTAGTTGATTCTCTCTCCTGAAATCCTTCCAGGAACTCTGTTGCCCTTCATTTCCCTTTCAATCTCATATTATTTCATTAAATTCAGATCTCCAGCCCCATGTGCCACAGACATTGTTACAAGAAAAAAAAACATATTCTGGATGCAGTCATCTGTTTTATTTCAAGCACTTGCAGGCCTAACACCTACACACCCTCTTTTGCCTGTGAAATTTTTATTATTCACAGAAACTTGCTTGACAGATTTGTGTGCTGATAGAAGTTTGTGTAACTAGGGACCCCATCCCCATCATGTCTCTGTGCAAGTCAGTGAGATAGGCATAGCTACTTCAACTCAGCACCATTTCTAATTAATTGGAAAAGATCCAAGCGGCATTTCACTACAATTTCCCATCAAGCTGTGATTCTGATTCACAGTTTAAAAAGCAGAACAACACCACAGCCCTTTCTCTCTGTCGCTTGGTAGAACTTCAGCATCTGATAACGACATACTGCTGTCATAAAAACCCAAATTAGGGTCTAGTCCAGATGTGAAAATTGTTTACCATGTCTTTGACTCGGTGAAGAAAAAACAAAAACGGCACAAAAAAAGGAGAAAGAGTGGAGCAGCGAGGAATGAGTGTAACTAAAACTAAAAGGTCAGGATTCTACAGGAGGGATACAGATGGATTTTATTAATGAATCAGATTAGGTTTACTGCCTACAACAACCTCATAAAGACAGTGAACAAAGCCTTTGATATATTGTGCCATAGCCAGTTCAGAATGAACTGTCTTCCGAGACTGTAAAGAGCTCACCCAAGGTGAAGCATAAAGTGGGCTGGTATTTAATCCTTAATGGGAGGATAACAATCTCATGGAATAGAGAGGATTTTTGGTTAACTGGCTAAATTAATAACAAGTGGCAGGTTAAACCATTGCTGAACATTGCAGGACTCTGCTTCTCTGCAGCACTGGGCAACTGAGAAGTAAAATTGCAATCAAACACAGGAAAATTCTGCAGAGAAATAAAAACAGAGTTACAATGTCTGCCGGAATGGGTGTTTTCTTTTTCTTTTTTTTATCAATGAAGTGACCAATAGCAAAAGTCTATAACCCTGATTCTTAGCCCGCTCCTGTTATCTCAAGAGGGGAATTTCTGTCAGCCAATTTTCACAGCTTGTAACGCAAACTCAAGCATTGCTGTTTTCTCACTGGGGATTGTTACAAATTTGGTGCTTAGCTGAAATTGCACAGCAGTGGATTTTCAACAGTTGCAAATTACCTAAAACAGACTAGAGTCCCATTAGCAAGTGCCACGGCATGGTTCAGTGATACTTTTAATTGCATAACACAACAAATAGTAGCTGGCAGCAGAAGAATAAACAATTTCAGAATGCATTGACTAAACCTCAGGGGAAGAGTTGAACGACGTTCTTTTTATAGCATTTTTTGATGCCAGACTTCTTCGTTTACAGAAACTTCATCCTCTAAAGAGCTACATAAACAAATTATAGTTGATACAGTCAACCAAAGGTTACTCGTATTCATACTCCCTTTTATTCCCCTACAGTTTCAGACCCAAGCCAAGTTATTTGTTTTTCACAGATTTTACTGGAGCAAGAGAGAACTACTTCCCACCAGCTACTCACATATTTAGACACACTCCTCTAAGACCCCAAACAAATTCATGCTTTAGAGCAGTTGTACTCAACCTTTTATTGGCCATCCATGTCCCTTACCGCCCCCATCAAATTAAATATGTGCCATGAGCACTAATATTAACAACAACAATAACAATAATAATAATAATAATAATAATAATAATAATAATAATAATAATAATAATGTCTTCATATCTATCATTAAAAATCTTGAGTTAAATCTCTGAATGAAAAACATATTTATTAGTTTCCCAGGGAACATCTTTCATGTGGCATGTTTTGTGCGTTCACATTGTATTTTATTCATAGATTTATTAAAGATGTTGACTAATTTTAAGACTTTAAAGTTCATGACAACACTAATTTATAAAACTGCAGAGAAAATTGCAACAATGTCTGCTGACATCAAGCCCATGTAACACTGGGTGATGCTGTTGCTGTGATCAGAGGCGGGCTGGGGTTGAAATTCATCCCTGCTAATAACAATTATATAAAAAATTATAAACATTACAGTATTCACAGGGGTAGAACACAAATGTATAAAAGTCAACACAAGGAAAGGGCTACACTTACAAAAAGAGTAAATTAATTATTCAACTTATTATTTTGTTTTTGTGACAGAACAGGAAAACAGGGTGTATATTTATTCAAATATTATCTTTTTAATTTTGAACACAGACTCTCTTCTGGAATGTTTTCTTTCACAATCAAGAAATGTGTTCTTTCCTGGTTGGCCAATATGGATTGACATTCATTTTAATTATTAAAACAGATAAATTATTTATACATGTAAGGTGTAACATAGCTGGAAGGCTGCCTTTAATACTATGCGACCTGAACACATCCAAAACACAACATGTTATATGCCAGCTCTGGGATAGGAATTTGGGGCCATGCAGGGAGTGTTTGCTAACCTGCTGTAGCTGTGCTGCGTGGTCCGGTTTCGTCATCCTGCACTAACCTTCTGTACTCCACCCATCTTTCTTCTTTTTTTCAGCATCTTTACTAATTTAACCCACTCCTGCTTCTTTATTTTCTTTTTTTCTTTTTTAATCAAGTTGGAAGAGGTGGTTCGTATCCCCCCTTAATATGAAAATATCACACTGACCCAGTCTAATGTACTGTGCCAGCTGCGATCAAAGGGCAGCTACGCGGTTACATTTTGTGGGGTAGAATAGAAAAGAAAAAGACAAAAAAAACACCAACCAGTCTGGCCTGAAGCACAACAAAACAAACTTTTTTAACATTTTGTACTAGGTACAAGACTACCTGTGCTATAATTTTTTAAATCTGACTTTTCTAAATCTAACAAAATAAATTGAACCCCCAGTAGATAAAATATACAATCAATAACCTTTTGCTTTAAACTTGGTCATATAAAGTTACGTGTTTTATTGTCTCTGAGAACTGAACCACCGAGAAAGACACTCAAAACGAGACAATTAAGAAGGCTAGGTGCTCTCCCACAGCATGCTCCTTCGTGGGGGCGTGCCCTATCCACCCCGCCCCTGGCTGCGATCCACTTGTCAGGCTGGAAGTGTCTGGATTTAGAATATTTTATATTTTATTGTAGGTGTATGTTGATATAATTTGGCAACACTGTATTAAGGTCATGTCAACAAAGCAACTTGTATTAAAAAGTGTTTTAATGTGCATCTGTATGCTGGTCCCTTTCAGGGGAAGTCCGACAACGGAATACCCCTCTTGTAAATGTGTAACCTCTGCAATAGCAATGCGCTCACGGTGTAACCCTCAGATTAATTAATCCCTTTCAGAGAAAGAAACTCTTCCATGGGGATGAAAGAGCGTTTGTTTTCTAGAGTTTACACAGTCAATGCCATGTGGCTGAAGTTGTATAGATGATACTCTGAGGTCCTGTTCTAGTGAAGGCAGCACAGAGTTGCACCACAAGAAGCTGACAGAAACACTGAAGAGAAGAAGCGCTATGATCAATGCTGTGCCATGCATGTTTTAATGTTACAGACCACAGTTCTGACAAAGTAGTTCAAAGTTTAAACTGGTATTGTTGTGCATCAGATGTGTAAACTTTACCCTCAAGGATACACCCCCCATAAAAGTCATAGTGCCCCCCTTTTGTAGGTATTGCTGCCCCTGTTGCCCTCTAAACGCCCCCAGGGGTATACTGCCCCCTACTTTAGAGATCCATCCAGTGTTCTTATGCTGATACTCCCTGAAGTCCATTAAATCCCAAACGGAAACTTAAATGACGATTATGAAGCACTGAAGTTTTCCTAAATGGTTGATTACAGTGGATCCCAGCCTTGTTCCTTAGGTCCCATCCTGCAAGTTCTAGATGTGTGCCTGTTACCAAACAACTGATTGAAATCATTTGATTAGCAATGGGTTTCTGGTCTTCGAGGCACAGAGTCACACGGGTGAATAAATCCAAAAACACAATAATCTGGAGAAGACAGGAGACAAAAGTTAGATCCAAAAACAGGGATTTCAAAACTCACAGGTATGCAGCTCAAGAGACAGGACTATGACCTAGGCATACCACAATGGGGTAACACTCTGGCGTCTTCCAGCTGACTGAGCACTCCTTTTAAACCAGAGCAGAACACCCCTGATGAGCCGCAGGTGCAGGCCATGCCCACCCATCAACTGCAGCCACCTGTGGAGCAGAGTTAGTAGAGCACAAAAACACAGAACCCCGACAGTTTCCAAAATGGAGATTTTTGAAAAGTCAACACAAACTTTGTTACAAGCTTGTAGCAAAGTTTGTGTTGACTTTTCAAAAATCTCAGACAGAAGGCAAAAATATCGCTACATAGTATTTCACAGAGCTGAGCAGCAGCGTTGTCTTCTTCTTTCTTCTTCTCTGTCTTCTCGCGCCTCCCCTGTGACTCTTTGTCAAAGGGGAGGCAGTCAGTGGTTTCCAATAGGTTTTCACCTATTGAAAACCACTGACATAAACCATCAAGTATTTTTTCATGGTTTCAGGTCACGTCTCTTTTGTTGCTCGGAATCATCAGATTTACCTTCTTTGGTGTTTAGATGTTTTTAATTTTGGCATTATCGCCACCTCCTGTTGCTGTGTATGTATTTTAACATTTTTGATTAAACAAATCTCATTTATATTACGCAAAAGAAAAAGTGTATAGTGTAGAGCATGTAGAGAGCCCCAGGGGACTCTATGAAGCAGGGTGTGGTTTGAAGATTAGAATATGAATCTACTTAAAAATATTATTTTTAATATATATTACAAACTGTCTGCGACAGACTGGCGACCTGTCCAGGGTGTACCCTGCCTCTCGCCCATTGAACGCTGGAGATAGGCACCAGCACCCCCCGCGACCCCATGAGGGATAAAGCGGTTTGGAAAATGGATGGATGGATGGATTACAAACTGTGCCCCGAAATTGTTTTGGTCGTAGATCTGTACACTCTTCTTTGAAGGACAGACAGGATTTACGCTTCATAATGCTCTCTGTTCTCTTTTTACGTCTGCATTCAAGCATCACATACATATGAAATAAGATTTTTGTTGCTTCATCCTCATATGTATGAATTTCGTCTAAGATTTAGTTTTATTTGGTATTCAAGAGTTCTTCTTTAGTCTTCCCACATCAACAGTAGCACATGCAAGAGGGTGCTAGTGCTAGCTCTTGGGTTGATGACTGTGCAGGTTGGCCTGTTATCTGCTCCATGCATTACTCCTCTTTGTCATTTTTAGGAGCAAACATGCTACTACATTAAGTTGCACATAACATCACAAAACGTACACAAATTATTCTCAACCACAGTGATGTCAGCATGAAAAACACTAGAATTGTGTTATTTTGATACAGAAAGAGATGTTCTTACTAAAGCATGCAGAGCACTCAGTCATTGACCCGAGATAACTCTATCAAGGTAGCATTGCCTGGAAATGAAAATGTAGAACAAAATGCTATGTCTAGCTGAAGAGACACTGATTGCTATTATTTCCATGACCGTTTGACAACCTAGTCCTTTTCCCTTTCAGCTAATGAAGAATTTCACTTAGACAAATATAGGAGAAGTCGTAAAGAAGGCAAACAGTCCAGCATTCAGTCGTCCTCACTCCATGGGACACTCTCGATTCCTCTCTACGATCTCTTGTTAGACCAAAAATCAATCCCTCCATTGAGTAGCGGCCCATTTGTTCTTGGCTTGGACAGATGCTTGGGTCAATAAATGCAGTGCATTGCTACTCCCTCCCACCAAAAGCCTGTGCTTGGCAAAGCAATTTTGCAACGGGTGTGCATGATAGATGACACAGACATGAGAATGGTTTCACTGAAGAAAATCAGAGCTAGACTGGGCCGCACTGAAAGATTTTTGTTGCCTCTTCTGCTTTTATATCATGGCATTGCTCCAAATGATAATATGACTACAACATTGATCGAGTCCCCTGTGTATAACCTTTGTTTTAAATAAGGTTATCTATACTTTTGCTTCCCCTACCAGCTGACATTAATCTGTTGTTGTCAAGTCAGCGGAGGATTAGTCTCTTTTTAGAGGAGGCTCTTTGTACTAGTCTTATTTACCAGAAAATCTACAATTTCATTCAACATTTCTGCAAATTACAATGTTTCATATGTAGGTTACTCAGCTAAAAGCTGGTAAATAGTGAAATTGTGTTTGTTGTTATGTCACATAGTGGCAGTTTATGAGAACAAAATGCTAATTTTTCATTTTCATTTTTAGATAAATTACTCTCTAACCCTATACACTCATAATATTGCATAGATACTCTATGCTTTTCTCTAGCATGGGAAGATGGATGTAAATAATCCTCCAGTATTTTTACCATTTAGGGAGCCTAGCTGGCTTTTGTCTAACTTACCATAATTTCAACCTATTCTAATAGAAATTATTGCTTCAGTTTCATAATCAACTTGATCCTTGTTCAATAACAGAATCTTTATTTTATGTCATGCCAGTATCACTCTGTGTTTATCAGGTAATAAGTTTTATTGCTTAATAAAAAAAGATGTAAACACCTATTTAGAAATCATTGTGGGAATCTGAGAAGAATCCATCTCATGAATATGTAATAGGACTGTGAGAGCTTCATCAGCTTTTAAAGCAAAGAAGCATCTTTTCATGTTAGCCACCACCCTCCAGCTACTGTACTTTTGCTGTTTAGTAGGTTGTGTGGTACTTAAACACTCCTTACCCTGGGTGGCCCTAAATCTCTTATGATCTAAGTTAGAAGAGTTAGAAGGAAAGAGTATCCTAAAAGCAAAATTGGCATTTTAATTTCCTGTTGGTAAAAGACTGCTTAGCCAGGCTGAGAGGAACATAATTAACATAAATCTTTTAATTCATTTGTTTGTCCCTGGGAAAGAGCCCCTGCTTTAGTAATTAACCTGCTGCAGTTTGCTTTCCTCTCTGCCACACATTAATGAGCGGAGTAGTGAATGCAATGCTGCTGACCCTATCATTACGTGGAATGAATACGTAAGAATAATAGGAATAATGTGCTTTATATGTCATTATACATACAATGTCCATACTAGAAAATTTCAGCCTGAGCAGCTGCGACTGAGCGCGCCGCCACTAATGGCCAACCTGATCAGAGTGTCTTCAGTGGTAGGGAAAGCAGGAGCACGTGGAGGAAACCTACACAGACACAGGGAGAACATGTTATTATTTGTTCCATGTCTTACATCATCACCTCTTGAAGAAAATACGATTTTAACACAGCTCTGCAACCTACTTGTATTGTTGGGAACTACTCATTAGAAAAAAGAACACAAAAAGAACACAAAAACTTTGCTGGGACACATAAAAATCCACGCTGAGTGGACTTTCCCACACTCTCCAAATGATGAACAGTCAACAGTATAAACATTTCGAGCATTGTCAGGTCACATTGTGAGTGAGAGGTACGACACTTGAATAAGTACCCACAGAGGGACAGGCCCCTCTTCACATAAAGCTGAAACAGCGTGTCCATGTCACTTCCTTTTCTTTGCGTCATGTGGCCCCGTGGTCTCGGCTGCTTCCTCTTTTGCTTTATATCAATACTGACAAGGCTGTTTATGCTTTTCCCCCCACTTGCCGAGTCGAGAGTGGATGAAAGAAGGCCTTCGACGAACACTTGAGCAAGGATTTTAAAAATGTCGTCAGTAATGGACGGAGACGTGCTGTCGCTGTCGTCTTGTTCATCGTTGCCAACCCCATCAGCAGCAGCAGCAGAAGGAACTCAGCAAGATGCTTCAGCCAAGAATGACAGCAGTCTTCCTCACAGTTGTGGAGAGCACACATCTACTAAAGAATTATGGTCTGTATACAACACGTGCTTCTTTCCTACACATAATAAGGAACACAAGAAAATATAACTTCTTACAAACAACCTAACCTTTTGTAAAGGATGAGATAAGATCTGCTCTTCTAAGCGGTTTCACTGCTTTTTTTTTTCTATATTTTGTAAAAGTTGCTGTTACTTTCACCTTTGTGTTTTTATCTTTCTTGAGTATCGTCTATCTCAAATAGTAAAATATTATAGATTTGCTTTAATATTGAGACTTTTCTATTATCTTAAGTATTTTACAAACTGCCTGAAACAGAAAACAGGTAAAGAGGCTCAGGCCGTCTAATGTAAAAGGTTCACTTCAGTGAGAGGCGGGATGATGGGGGACTTTGGAGTTTCCCATGAGGTCATAAAGATGTAGGCTCCAGTTCACTGTTACTCAAATCCCACTCAGTAATGCTGTAAATTGATACAAGCCAACAAAAATGTTTTTTTTTTTTTTTTATGTCAAGCTCTTAAACCTGAACTAATTTGTGTTTAACATTCTAAAAATTGTTTGGTATGTTGTCACATAGTGTCAGGGCGTAACTACCCTATTTACAGAAGTGATGTTTTACTTAAATAGACATAGCACAATAGCCCAACACCAAAGTTCGGTTCCCTTTTAGGGGTTTCAGATGACGCGGTATGTCCCTCTCAGTCTGTATCATGTGCAACCACACTGCAATAAACATTTGGCTGCTAATATTAGTGACATTTTAAACCTCTATCCCACATGGTCTACTGTTAAAAAAACGTTTATAAAACTGGGTCACAGTGCTCCCAGGCAGTTAGACAATTTAAAAAAACAAAAAAATAACCCTCACACTGTAGTTCTGTACTGTTGGACATGGATCAGTCAGCGTTTTAGGAATTTCTTGCTATGTTTTGGCTCTTTCTCCTCTTTCTCTTTTGCCGTTATCCTAAACTGAGATACAGTGAAATCAGTGGTTTAAAGTGGTTGTTTACCTTTTATTGACTTCTAAAAGGCTTTGCCTATTCTGTTGAATGCAGCGCAGTGACAAGTAGTCTATTTAGAGAAATGTTTGTATGGGTTTTCCTTGCAGCTATAGAAACATTTTTACGTCACCTATTAGGATTTTTTTTCCTTTTTTACACAAACCACAATGTATCAATGAAAAAGACGTCATACGTCTTAGAAAATATGGTTTCTATAAAAAAGGGGAAGTGCCATTGTTTTTAGCTTTTTTTATAGTAGATCTTTAATACGCTTCAATTTTGGAAAGTTTCTTTGCGCCTATTGTTTAGTATTTTAGGAAATAGCCCAAACAGCATTGTTTCAGTGGTATGCATACTCAAATTAAAGAGAACTTTAAATGTGACGAGCGTAGCTGTGGCTGTATTCATACATATAGTGATATCAACATATCAGCCCACTAGGCTGCCACAAACTGGAAACAGACAGTGATAAAAAGGAAATGGCTGTTATAGTAGTTTTAGCTGTGCTTGCCATTTAAAACTAAGCCTGAAAATATAAACATTAAAATAGGAAAATATGGCATCTGCTTGTTCTTGTCTGCATATTTTTTAAATCTGTGAAAACATAACAGTTTTTTTGTAAAAGGTCCCATCATAAAACAATATACTGTTATTTTCTGAAATTTTTGTACTTGATTGAATGTTCGCCTGTGCATCTCCACCCTTTCACAATTAAAACCAGTGATGAAATTTGAACCGATCTGAAACAAACTGGTCCATGCTCTGGATACTTTGCTGACAGACACAGCAAACCTTCTTGCCACAGCTGGCATTGATGTGCCATCCTGGATGAGCTGCACTACCTGAGCCACTTGTGTCGGTTATAGACTCTGTCTCATGCTGCTACTAGAGTGAAAGCACCAGCAGCATTCAAAAGTGACCAAAACATCAGGCAGAAAGTAGAGGAACTGAGAAGTGGTCACCACCTGCAGAACCACTCCCTTATTGGGGGGCTTGCTAATTGCCTCTAGTTTCCACCTGTTGTCTCTTCCATTTGCACAACAGCAGGTGAAATTGGACTGACTTGGCATTACGTTGTTACAGTGTTCCCTTTATTTTTTGAGCAGTATATATATATATATATATATATATATATATATATATATATATATATATATATATAAT